>NC_057814.1:131020767-131032125 GCF_018294505.1 Triticum aestivum | reverse complement strand
GGTTGCTACTTCACACTTTGCTAGGTGAACCTCGGTTGGGGGGAGGGGGCATGCATTCAGAGCTTAGGATTCCCTTCGTGCCGACACGAGGGGGCGGCTGCTAGCTACTTCGCACTTTGCTAGGTGAACCTCGGTTGGGGGGCATGCATTCATAGCTTAGGATTCCCTTCGTGCCGACATGAGGGGGGTGCGGGCAAGCAATACCATGCGCTTTGTGAGAAAGGTGCCACATTGAAGTTGCATTTAGTATTTGAAAATTAAACCACCCTTTTGATACATAAATTTGGTCCACATGCAAGTGTGTTCGTGTTCTGACCCTCTGCCGCGTCATTTTTCGCCAAATTTATGAACATTAGACAAGTTGGATGACGCAACAGACACGGTTCACTCAAACTAACCGTGTGCCACGCCGGTCCCCCTGTCACGCACACATCCACACAGTACATTGGGCTCCACGAGGCTCCCCCTCTCAAAAATATTTGCCCGCCTCGAGGGTTTTTCTGTTTCATAACACACGGTTGTTATCTCTGGACCGTGTGCGATGTTTGTTGTTCCCAATCCCGCCTGCATCCCTAGAAAATATCTACCTGCCTCGAGGGTTTTTCTGTTTCATAACACACGGTTGTTATCTCCGGACCGTGTGCGATGTTTCTTGTTCCCAATCCTGCCTGCATCCCTAGAAAATATCTGCCCGCCTCGAGGGTTTTTCTGTTTCATAACACACGGTTGTTATCTCCGGACCGTGTGCGATGCACTATCATCAAAATTTTCAATAGCCCGGCATTTCACTCCCGCGTTGGACTCCCGCGTAGTAAAATTTTCAGTACTCGCGTCATTTCCTCAAACACGCCCCCTCCACACACACACACACACAACACACACACACACACACACAACACACACACACACACACACACACACACCAAAACCTCCTCGGTTGTGCGCACACACACACACACACCCTCCCTCGCTCGAAACCCTAGCAAGGTCCCTGCCGCCACTGCCGCCACCGCAAGGCCTCCATTGTCAACATCTGCCGGTTTGCACATGCAGCTTACCCACCGATCTCCATACCCAGGCCGCCCTAAGTTTCTTAGATGACACCTGCCAAACGTCCCCTTTCCCACAGATCCCCATCCCCATCCCCCACTCTAGAGCGTTGCAGCCTAAGCCCGGCTAAGCTTCCCGTGGAGCTCGAGGAGCGACTGGCCAAAAGAGGTGTATAGCGGTCTCTTCGCCTGACGTCGCCGAGGAAGCTGACAACCATTACTGGCGGCAGGCACTCAAGCAGCGGGCTAGAGTATACGGGCATGTCTCGGCCGCCGGCCACGACATCATGGTCATCGACAGCGATGGCCTGAGGTGGGCTATGTCACAGGTTAAGTGGCACACCCCCAACCCCTCGGGTTCAACCGCCGTCGATCTCATCCATGGCCCCGCCGCGGATCTCCTCTGGCTCGCTCTCAACAATTTGCCATTCTACATCGCCATCGAGCCCCTTTTGTCATTTCTGAATGACACGTTCTGCGACGCTATCTTGGGATCCACAGCTTCCAAGTCAGACCTCATCGACGGCGACCACAAGGAGGGCACCCTCTCCGGCTCTTCCAAGGGGAAAGAGCCCATCTGCTCTTCCAAGGGGAAAGTCCTCGTCTGCGACATCAGGGAGGGCACCGTACAGCCCTGCTCTTCCAAGGGGAAGGAGCCCATCTGCGACAACATGGAGCGCATCCAGGGTCCGTACTCTTCCCACGGGAACGAGCCCATCTGTGACAAGTGAGGAAACCCATGATTTGTTTTGTCGTGCCTCTTCACAGGGGGAAACCC
Source organism: Triticum aestivum (assembly GCF_018294505.1). Classification (NCBI taxonomy): domain Eukaryota; kingdom Viridiplantae; phylum Streptophyta; class Magnoliopsida; order Poales; family Poaceae; genus Triticum; species Triticum aestivum. Next base: position 131,030,298 of record NC_057814.1, on the reverse strand, counting down.
ATGATTTGTTTTGTCGAGTCCCTTTTGTAGTGTAGTGAGAATATGTCTAGTTTTAATTGCTATATCTGGTTGTTTGCAGTATGCCTTGTTTATTTCAGTTGTTCACAATGTGATGCTCTATATGTGCAATTATTTACTGTGCAGTACATTTCATCAATCCAGTTTTAAACATACCGATAGGAAAGCATATATTTGCTTGCTGTTAAACCTGTTATAGCTAGCATATGCCTCTTTTAAAGTTTTTTGATTGTTCGGTTGTTTGTAGTTAGCATATGTCCAGTTTCAAATGCTATCTTTGGTTGTTCCTAGTATGCCTTGTTTATTCCAGTTATTCACAACGTGATGTTCTATATGTGCAAGTATGAACTGTGCAGTTCAATTTCATCAGTACAAGTTTCAACAATACCACTATGAATGACTACATTTGGTTGCTCATCTTGTAGTTAACACGTCTTTCCATTTTATTTAACAATAACCAGCGTACTTAGACCATTTTATTTAACAATAGCCAGTGTACTGTCACGACCGGATTTTTGGGATATAAATTCCCAGAAAAACGGCCTGTGTGCTCACCAGCCCCAGGATTACTGTTAGCTGATGAGGTACCAACTTGATACAAGAATTCCAAGCAAGGAACAAAATTATGTAGTACAAGACCATTTAGGCCTGGGAGTACAACACTTGGTTTCTAAGGGTTGAGGGCGGAAGCGGTTGGAAACATCTGCGTCTATGGGACTCCATTTCCCATAAGAACAGCTGACCAGGATAACTCCTATCTTCGCGAGGCTGCACACGTCAACAGCGTAGGTCCCGAGGGTGTCACCGCGATGCATACCTCCACGCAAGGCAATCTGGCCAAGACAATAGCCAGGGACAAGCCAGTGAGTACGTTTGAATGTACTCGCAAACATTAAGAACACGGGTATAATATATCCAACATACTCCAGATTTAATAGACGATCATACATCCGTCACGAAAATATACGAGAAACCATGATGCACACATATGGATAAAAATATACCAAAATAAAATACTGGGTGCCAAACGAGTGTCTGAAGGACTCCTCGAGCGGAAACTGCGGAATAGTAATGCTGGTGCCAAACGAGTGTCTGAATGACTCCTCGAGCGGAAAAATGCAGAATAGTAATACTGGTGCCAAACGAGTGTCTGAATGACTCCTCGAGCGGAAAAATGCAGAAATAACAATGCCGCAGTCGGGCGTCGGGGCGACACCACATAAAGGGCTTATAAGAGAATAATCACAGTGAATATCCAGGAGGTAGAACCGTCCTAGGGATTCTCAATAATATACATAATATAAATGGTTAGTCCATAATAATAAAGATCATAATCCAAAGGTGCCATAATCATAAACAAAATTTAGTACAGTCGTTTCTCCATCCGAAAACCGATAATTCAGTCAAGTCGCATCTCCATCCGAATACCGTTACTGAGCTCTAGTTAAACCGTTCTCCATCCGAATACTGTTATAGAGTTCTAGTTAAATCGTTCTCCCTCCGAATACCGTTATCAAGATTTAACCCAGACTGTGGTCCCTACTCAAGAACATGACTATCCAACAGGATGTATCCTCTGCAGAGGGAGTACCATTTTCCACGAGTAAGGGGATTACTCAGTCCCTCGGGACTAATTCCGTCTACGGTCTTTTGATTGAAAACACGCCTGACCTGCACACACCAGCTTAACTCACCAGTGCCTGGAATCACCCACGACACCTGCCAAGCAAAACTCTAAGTGGGGAGGCTACAACCTCGAGTAGCATGGGATCACAATATTTGTACCGCGTGCAAACTAGGGGAGCAACCCCCCTCGGCTCCAACCGGAAACACCCATGCCCCCGGACCGAATGACAGGCTTTAATCCGTGGCCACGGGACCTTCATCACGGCCTCTCTGTACGGTGTGTGCTTTGGAAAGGGGTTGACAACCTACTGAGCCATACCCTGTCCCCTGCAGGGACAAGTGGTGGTACCGACAAAGAAGGAAGCTATTGAACAATACTCGGTCTACAACCGACTCAGGTGATCCAAGTATCCACCAACAATATTACCACTAGTGAAATAAATCACCACTCCTCGAGCCTCACCATGCTATGCCGGGCATACTCGTCCCAACGAGGGATTAGGGACAAGCTCGTGTCTACCCAAGACCACAACTTTCCCGCTTCCTACCGGTGTGCAAGAGAAGCTCACGAGGGCGATCCAAATCCTTAGGGTATCCATTGCTGGCCAGAAACAACTCCAAAGTGCAATCATGCACGAGACTACATCGATACATAAACTGTCACATATACTCCAAGTTAAAAAGGTGCTGTGATTGCATCAAAACACCACAACAAATATTATGCCAGAGTTCAAAAATGCTTGCCTTCAAGAGTATGCAAAGGATGCACTTTATTGGAAGCTTTCCTTTTTCTCCAAAAATCCTATTTCACAAAATACACAAATACAAATATTTCAAACACAGTACCAAATCTTATCTCAAATATTTTTGAAATAAATCTTAAAATAAACTAGATGAAATTTTAGAGAGGTAGGAAAAAGAATCAACTCATTTGGAGTTTTATTTTAAAAGTTATAGCCAGTCAAAGTTTGGTCAACTCTGTTTTTTAAAAAAAACCAGAAAAAAGGAAAACGTTTCAGCAGAAATACGCTTTCGCAGCAGAGGAAACGCACTCGGGGGTTTGCGCCTCCACTTAAACAGAGAGAGGGCGCTGCGCGGGTCACTGACAGTGGGTCCAGAGGGCCCACTGGTCAGGTTTGACCGTTCTCCCTCTCCCTCCTTTTTCTGCGCCCGAACGGTGGCGGGGCTCCGGCGATCACCGGCGACGAACGGCGGCTTCTCGAGGGCATCCAAGGGCGGGGATGGGACGGCAAGACCGAGGCGGTCCTCTGGGTGGTCGTTGGGTCGGCGGAGGTGGAAGGAATCGCCGGCGGCGAGCTCCGCGGCGGAGGGAGGCTACGATGGTGAAGTGACTATGTTGCTCCGGTGGCTTCCGACCGAAGCTGGGTAGCTGGGCAGCTCCGCAAGACTACGGGGAGGTTCTTGGTGGCGCTGGATTGGCAAAAGGGTGGCCGGTGGCGACGAATCGCGCTGGGGCTTGGCGGCGGCCGAGCTGGCCGGAGTTGGGGGAAACGGTCCTCTCCGGTCGATCTACTGCGCGGGGAGCTCTACGGGGGAAGTCTGAAGTCGCGTGAGTGCTCGGAGGGGCTCGGGGGCCCTTTATATAGCATGACGAGGCGGCTCCGCGGCTGCAGAAGATAAGCTCGTCGGCGACAGCCGCTGCTGTAGTTGCAGGGCATCGCAGCGGCGACGAAAGCGTGCCGACGAGCGGGGGGATAAGCACGAGCTATTCACAGGGGCAGCTGGCGTGCGCTGGTGGTTTGGGCGGCGCCGTCCGCGGCGGAATCCACTGCCGACGCCGGCGTGCCGCCAAGGGCGCGGCCAGCGGCGCAGCAGGGTGCCAGAGTGATCGTGGAGCAGGGGGCGACTAGTGCGCGGCTCAGCGATGCAGAGGGACCAGGGTCGGGTCACGTCGAGCGCGGCAGTGCGGCGTGTCGGCGTAGTGCGCGCGCGTGCAAAACGTGCGCTCTGGGCGCGCCCAGAGCACGCACGACAGTGCTCGACGGAATGCCAGCGTGGTCTAGAGCGCGAGGGTGGAGCTGGCAAAGCACAGATCGAGGGTAGGGGTGGCTAGGAGCTCAGTGGACAAGGTTGATAGGGCTGGGGTACAAGTCCACAATGCAAACCAGGGAGCTTGCCAAAAATGACTGTGCACACCAGGTGTTCGACAGAATGCCAGATGCACATAGGCAACTCCTGGAGTGGCCAAAAACTCCAGATCAGTGCCTCCTTAGACACAGGAGATGGTGGTAGGGTCAGTTTGGCAAAAACAGAAAGTTGATAGTGCAAGTTTTGCAAAACTCCAGTTTTGGGCAGAATGAAAAGGGGTTTAGAACATGCACTTCAAAATCCCCAATGAGCCCAATCTCCTGGACTTAAGAGTTTGGTAGGGAGGGCTACAAGTAGGAGGAAGCTCAGGGTCACTAGAGCAAGGAAAAATATGGTTGCAGTACAAATCACCAAATTGGACCAGAATGCAAAAGAGGTTGATCCACTCAAATTTTTCAAAGAACATCATTGGGTTTTTGCTTGAAGATGAATTGTATGCATCCACTGTCATCTCCAAACACTTGGAAGAATTTTTGAAGAAATATTTAAATGGGTTGCAGTGCAAAAGTGCCTACTGGACCAGATTGGAAAAATTGGTGTAGAGCTCAAAATCTCCAATGGCCAGAAGGTATCTTTGCATAAAAGTGATGTGGAAACATCACATGACATCCCCAAATTTTGGTGGAATTTTTAAAAGCATTTGTCAAGTGGTTGTAGTGCAAATAGGCCCCAAATGCAAAAGGAATCATTTTAAAGAAAGAAAGCTTTTTGAATAAATAAATCTTGCAACATTTGAATCCACTGATAAATAAAGGTTTTATTATGGAGAGAAATCAAGTCCAACAATACCCTTGAAGGTTTCTCCCACTAGAGGCAAAAATCCAAAATCACAAAAGGTAAAACTTGACAAATTGGAAAAGTTTTATTTCCTGGCAATATTTTAATAAACAAAATAAGGCCAAAAATTTTGGGTGTCACATGTACTTAGACCGGCACAATACCAGTTTGAATGAGTATGTTTGCTTGTTGTTAAATGTTAGGCCTCTTGCAGTTAGCACACCCTTTCCACTTGTTTTGCTTTACTAGCGTGCTTAAACCTGCACACTCAAGCTATCTTTTGGAGATTATTTTGTCTGCCATGGATAATTTTGGTTGATGTTTAGCTTGTTGTGCTTCACATGCTTCTCGATGTACCTACACAGGACAATTTTGGGAACGACTATTGTTTTCCATCGAGGTTAGTTTCATCCCATGGCTTATATCTGCTCACTGTTCAGGATATCGGTAGCTGGTACCATATATGTTGGCGGCTGATAAGGGACTAATCGGTGAATCAGACTTTTAACTGAATATATCTACAAACCCATTTATCGTTAGGTTAACTAGGGCCATATGTAATATACCTGAGGCTACATAGCAATATGCACTATACTTAATGTCTAAATATGCAATCCTAGGCTACATAGCAACAAGGAAGAGTGTTACATTAATGTTCTAATGATGTCAAGATATACGTAGAAGAGCAGCACCAACAACAACAACCACAACAACACATCCCTGTTTGGATACTCAACTTAGCTAGAGTTAGAGTTAGTTTCTAGCTCATGACTAACCCTGAACTAACTCCATCGAAAGAGTTGTTTGGATGGCAGGGTTAGATTGACAATAAATGCACTAGGAGAACTAGCTCCAATTAGCACCTCTTGGGTTGGATAGTTTTTTTGGGTGGGTTATAGATGCAACTAGCTCAAACTAGCCCTCATGTTTAGATATAATTTAGGGCTATTTGAGCCCGAACTAGCTCAAACTAACTGTAACACATGGATACAGCAGCAGTTAATCAGCCAATAATTTGTAAGAATGCACTAAACTCCTTCCGGGCCATAATATAAGATGTTAATTCATCTAATATGTGAGTATATTGGTGTTATAAGATACTCCATCCGTTCCGAAATATTTGTCTTTTTAGAGATTTCAAATGGACTACCACATAGGGATGTTTATAGACATATTATAAAAGAGTGTTGCACTAAATCATTGTGCAATTCCTGTTTAGCTTCTAATATTAACTTGGTGCTTTTAGGTACATATGTCATTGGTAAAGATCCGCGCTTCGACCCTTTCTGCGTATGGGGCAATGAGATATCGATGAACCAGCATCAAGTGAGGAAGCTGATAAAGATTGTTAGTAAAATGGGTCCAAAGATGGAAATTAAACTATTTGTTTACACTTTATCCAAGAGAACAGCGAACTACAGGATGGTAGTAAGAACTCCGCAACCTTCTTTTTACTGCCCATAATAAGTTGTGTTAGATGACAATGTCTGAATCTTTTGCCTTTGCAGTGGTTGCCAAAGCAGTTTACTCAAGATAACCTCAGAAACTACATGATTGGTGGGCATGCAAAGGTTGAAGTATTTCTACCAGAACACAATGATTATCTAGATGTTTTCATGAAGACCATGAAGGATGGGCGGTCGGCCATCACAAGGGGTTGGACTAGAGTCGTGCGTGCCTTCTGCATGGAGGAGAGCACAATATGGGCATTCCGCTTCACCTTGTTCAGCAACCAGAATATATTTCTCCTCTTTCTTTACCGTCTTTAATAGTACAAGTATACAACTGTGGCTCATCATTCTTTATTTGGTTCTTATGTAATTCTTGAACATATGTGCCTATGAATCGAATAATGCATTGGTTTTTTGAACCTGATGGATATGAATAAAGCTGTAGCATACATTCAAATTCAAATTCAAATCCAAATCCAAATCCGGTACATTTTGAAAAACCAGCAATTAAATTACGGTGAAATTACGCTCTCCAGGTTGTTGCGGCACACACGGTTGGTAAAACACAAACGTTTGTGATATGCACCATAATCTGAGACGGTTCACAGAGAGGAAATGTGTGCAAGCATGCACACTGTTGCCGTTTGCAAAGCATGTGCGATGTCAGACAATATCACAAATGGTGTGGGCAAACTAAACGTTTGTGTTAGTAGCCTTATCATACACGATTCGCAACCATGAACTGTTTCTGATGAAGTATGCATTGTAAACGTTGCACCACAGAATAGCATGTGCGATAGTTTTCCTGTACGATGATGTTACGATGGTCTGACGTTTCGTACTCCTGTCCGACACTCGTATGACGATTAGCTAATCTTCTTATCAGTGAACCGTTTGTGATGGGCCACGCATCATACACGTTCTATAATAGTGAACCATTTGTGATGGGACGCGCATCGTAAACGTAGCACCACAGAATACCGACTGTGATGGCAATGCGACCAGAAACAAGTAGGAGTACTGTAGGGGCCCTATCCCCAACGGTTTCTGGGTCGTGTGGGAAGGACCCCCCTATCGCCCACACTCACTTGATGACGGTTCCAAATGCCATCGTGGAAAGAGGTTAAAAATCGTTTGTATAGCACCGACGAGCACCAGTGCTTGCCCGATGATCGGCGAGCCATTGAGAATAAATGGATCTTCAAGAGGAAGACGGACACTGATAGCAGTGCTACTATCTACCAAGCTCAAATTGTCGCAAAAGGTTTTCGACAAAGTTCAAGGTGTTGACTGCGATGAGATTTTCTCACTCGTATCGATGCTTAAAGTCTGTCCAAATCATGTTAGCAATTGCCGCATTTTATGAAATCTGGCAAATGGATGTCAAAACTGCATTCCTTAATGGATTTATTAAAGAAGAGTTGTATATGATGCAACCAAAAGGTTTTCTCAATCCTAAAGGTGCTAACAAAGTGTGCAAGCTCCAGCGATCCATCTATGGACTGGTGCAAGCATCTTGGAGTTGGAATATATGATTTGTTGAGTTGATCAAAGCATATAGTTTTATACAGACTTGCGGTGAAGACTGTATTTACAAGAAAGTGAGTGGGAGCTCTGTAGCATTTCTAATATTATATGTGGATGACATATTGTTGATTGGAAATGATATAGAATTTCTGGATAGCATAAAAGGATACTTGAATAAGAGTTTTTCAATGAAAGACCTCAGTGAAGCTGCTTATATATTGGGCATCAAGATGAGATAGATCAAGACGCTTAATTGGACTTTCACAAAGCACATACCTTGATAAATTTTTGAAGGAGTTCAAAATATTAATGGATCAGTCAAAGAAGGAGTTCTTGCCTGAGTTGTAAGGTATGAAGTTGAGTAAGACTCAAAACCTGACCAAGGCAGAAGATAGAGAGAGAATGAAAGTCATTCCCTATGCCTCAGCCATAGGTTCTATAAAGTATGCCATGCTGTGTAGCAGACATATTGTGTACCTTGCCATGAGTTTGGCAAGGGGGTACAATAGTGATCCAGGAGTGGATCACTGGAGAGCGGTCAAAATTATCCTTAGGTACCTAAAGAGGACTAAGGAAATGTTTCTCGATGATGGAGGTAACAAAGAGTTCGTCGTAAAGGGTTACGTTGGTGCAAGCTTTGACGCTAATCCGGATGACTTTGAGTCTCAATCTGGATACATATTGAAAGTGGGAGCAATTAGCTAAAGTAGCTCCATGCAGAGCATTGTAGACATAGAAATTTGCAAAATACATACGGATCTGAATATGGCAGACCCGTTGACTAAACTTCTCTCACAAGAAAAACATGATCACACCTTAGTACTCTTTGGGTGTTAATCAAAGTTGATGTGAATTAGATTATTGACTCTAGTAAACTCTTGGGTGTTGGTCACATGGCGATGTGAACTATGGGTGTTGATTGATGACCCACAAGTATAGGGGATCTATCGTAGTCCTTTCAATAAGTAAGAGTGTCGAACCCAACGAGGAGTAGAAGGAAATGACAAGCGGTTTTCAGTAAGGTATTCTCTGCAAGCACTGAAATTATCGGTAACAGATAGTTTTGTGATAAGGTAATTCGTAACGGGTAGCAAGTAACAAAAGTAAACAAGGTGCAGCAAGGTGGCCCAATCCTTTTTGTAGCAAAGGACAAGCCTGGACAAACTCTTATATAAAGGAAAATGCTCCCGAGGACACATGGGAATTATCGTCAAGCTAGTTTTCATCATGCTCATATGATTTGCGTTCGTTACTTTGATAATTTGATAAGTGGGTGGACCGGTGCTTGGGTACCGCCCTTCCTTGGACAAGCATCCCACTTATGATTAACCCCTCTTGCAAGCATCCACAACTACAAAAGAAGTATTAAGGTAAACCTAACCATAGCATGAAACATGTGGATCCAAATCAGCCCCTTACGAAGCAACCCATAAACTAGGGTTTAAGCTTCTGTCACTCTAGCAACCCATCATCTAATTATTACTTCCCAATGCCTTCCCCTAGGCCCAAACAATGGTGAAGTCTCATGTCACTACTGGAATTAGAGAATTTGCCATCAGCCAGTTCTTTGCCGTCTGCTAGCTGACGGCAAAGACCTTCTTTGCCGTCCGCTTACAGAAAACGGACGGCAAAGAATTGATTGATGGAAAAGAAGGTCTTTGCCATCAGCCAATTATTTGCCGTCTGCTAGCGAACGGCAAAGAATCTTTTCCGTCAGTTGGCGGACGGCAAAGAGAGAGGTGGGCCCCACTAACGAGCTACTTAGAAAAAACCTAACGGACCCCTCTTTGTCATTTGCTAGCTGACGGCAAAGAGCAAAAAAGACAATGGCAAAGGAGTCCGGACGGCAAAGAATTGACTTAACTAACGGCCGAGCCCCACCCCGCCCATCTCTCTCTCTCTTTCTCTCTCTCTCTCTCTGTCTCTCTCTCTCTGTTTCTGTCCTCCTCCCCGACGAACACCGCCACCCGCCGCCACCCCTTGCCCCGCCACCCACCCACCCATCGCCCCTCGCCCCTTCGCC
>NC_057814.1:131019703-131020224 GCF_018294505.1 Triticum aestivum | reverse complement strand
CGCCCCCACCACCTGCACAGCGCCTCGTCGCCACCGCCACCCTGCCGCTGCGAAGCCTCGGCCAACGCCATCTCCGAAGAGTTTTTCTCTGTTTTTCTCTGTTTTTTCTTTTTTTTTGCTATTTAATTGTTAGATTAGACTAGATATGTGTTAGTGTTAGATTTAGTGCTAGATTATATTAGATTAGACTAGTGCATGGGGTTTAGTTAATTAGTCATATAATTAATAGAAGTACAAAAAAGAAGAAGAAGAAGAAGAAGAAGAAGAAGGAAAGAATATGTAGAAGGGGGGAGAAGGAGGAGGAGGAGGAGAAGAAGAAGAAAAAGAGGAGAAGATGAGAAGAAGAGGAAAAAGGGAAATAAGGAAGAAATAAAAGAAAAGCACAGAAGGAAAGAAGAAGATGAAGAAGAAGAAGAAGAAGAAGAAGAAGAAGAAGAGAAGGAAAGAAGAACAAGAAGAAGGAGAGAAGGAAACACCCCGACCCCCTGACCCCGACACCCCGACCCCGACACCACACCCCG
>NC_057814.1:131004587-131019317 GCF_018294505.1 Triticum aestivum | reverse complement strand
ACAAGGCGCCCCGACCCCGACACGACACCCACGACACCCCGACCCCCGACACCTCCCGAAAAGGTGCTCTTTGGCCTTCCAGAGGCCGACGGGGTCATATATTTGTGAATTATGAGTTAGATCATATATTTTTTTCGTTTTTGTTATGAAAAACATCATATATAATTGTGTTGATCAGGTAGATTTAAATGTGCAGTTGTTTCGTCGCTACGAGGTGTGGTGTTCGATGACCTCCCCGTGCGTTTGACGAGCTCTGCCCCTTCGTTCGTGGGTGAGCACAAATGACATGTCCTCCTCCCCCCTTAATTATTTGCTCTGTTCCAGTGTTCGTGCCGATGAAACTTGCTAGCTAGCTATATATGTGTCTTGAATCATCAGTATGCATAACCAATATGTGTGTCCTGTTCGAAAGGGTTATAGTTATAAATATGCATGCATTTGCATATTTATGACCGTGATTCTTTCGAATTGTCCAACGCTATCCATGGACAGCCCGAGTATGTGCAGATTGGGTTCGTTTTCCGATATGCTTTGCTCCCGATACGACGCATAAATTTCGTCAGTGCCTCCCCTATTTTTCTCCAGGTACACATCCACTTTGTTTATTTCAGAGACGTGTATCAGGAGAACAGCGGGGAGGTGCTGCCGAAATTTTGCGTCGGATCCGGAGCATAGCATGGGAAAAATGAACCCAATCTACACATACTCGGGTGGGATTAGGACCTATCATTACCTATTAGAGTGTAGGTTGCATGGACGTAATAAAATTGACAAACTAGATTAACTGATGAATATATACATGGTGAATTATATATATATTTGTTGTGTGTCCAGTAGCTCTGAAAGTCAAGATGAGTGATCGTGCGTGGATGTACACCGGTCACACTGGTCAGAACAAATGGAGCACTGAATGGTTCACAAAAACCAAGGCGTTTGTGCAAGCCGCATTTGCAAATGGCCAGAGGAAAACCTGGTGCCTCTGTTTCCGGTGCGACAACTGGGAAAAGAGGACAGAGGCTGAAATGGGCAAACACCTGCAGAAGAGTGGTTTTACGCCCGATTATATGGTGTGGACATTTCATGGTGAGTCTGCCCAACGTGACTGAGCTAAGGTGGTTCGTCGTCGCACTGAAGAGCATGGTACCAGGATGGAAAACATGGTGCAAGACTTTGATGATGCTCGGGATTTGGACGAGGAGATGGAGGAATCTGCAAAGGCCTTCAATGAAATGTTGGAGTCTTCAAAACGTCCGCTCCATGAGCACACTGAGCTTTGTCAGTTGGATACCATCTCACAAGTAATGGCTCTGAAGGCTCAGTTCAACTTGGGCAGAGAATGCTACGACGCAATGATGACAGTATTTGGATGCTTTCTACCCAAAGGCCATGTAATGCCTGCAAACCTGTACCAGTCGGACAAAATCCTCCGTGCACTAAAGATGCTCTATGAGAAGATGCATGCCTGTGAGAAAGGATGTGCCTTATTTAGGCTTGACTATGGGGACTTGAACTATTATCCCATTTGCAAGTCTTCCAGGTATGTTGTGGTAGACAACGGTATGGGTGAGAAGACGCAGACCAAAATCCCCGTTAATGTTCTTTGGTATATGCCAATTTTACCAAGACTTCAACGTATTTTCATGGTCGAAGAGATGGCCAGACGGAGGACATGGCACAAAACGGGCAAAAGAACCGAACTAGATGCAAATGGGAATCTGATGATCGTACACACATCGGATGGTGTTGCGTGGAAGAAGTTTGATGAATTACATGATGACAAAGCAGCAGATTCGAGGCATCCTCGAGTCGGCATCAGCACGGATGGGTTCAGTGTGTTTGGTCCGACGGCAGCCCAATACAGTTGTTGACCCGTATTTGCCTTTCCTTTCATTCACTTCTAGTATGGAGCTAGCTTGCTATGATGGAGTGCTTGTTTTTCCTTTTGTTCACTTCTAGTATTCTTGTAGCTTGCTATGATGGAACTTGCTATATGGATGAAACTTTGCATTGTAATATCTATGGATGGAACAATGTGTATGTGCAACTTGCTATGTATGTATGGATGGAACTATGTATGTATGATGAAACTTATGTGCTAGATATGTCATATCTTTGCTGTGAAATAGCCCTGTGAAATATATATATGTCATATATATTTGCTGTGAAAATTGTTGGATTTGAAAAACAGAAAAAAAAGAGGCAATGCAGGCTCTTTGTCGTCTGCCACCGACAGCAAAGGGTTGTTTGCCGTCCGCCGCGGACGGCAAATAAGCCGCGTGGCAGCCACCTGTGTTTCCTAGGAGCTGATCCATTTGGTCAGTTTGCCTACAGCGGCGGACGGCAAAAGGATCACCTCCTTTGCCTACAGTGGCAGACGGCAAAGCCTTGGTGGGCAGTGATGTGCAGCTGACGTCATTTGGCCGACGACAAATGCCTGGTGCTCTTTGCCGTCAGCTGGCGGACGGCAAAGACTGCCGTTAGCCACCTAACGGACTAACAGTGAATTTATTGCCGTCGGCTTTCTTTGCCGTCAGCCACTGGTGGCAAAGGCCTCTTTGCCGTCCGCTGCTGAAAGCAGACGGCAAAGAAGGTCTTTGTCGATCCTATCTTTGCCAGCGCCGTTTGCCGTCCGCCATTCGTGCCTTTGTCGTCTGCCTTGGTGGACGGCAAAGTAGCTGATTCCTGTAGTGTGTAGTCGACGTTCACATAACGCCACTAGAGGAAAGACAACATACATCTCATCAAAATATCGAACGAATACCAAATTCACATGACTACTTATAGCAAGACTTCTCCCATGTCCTCAGAAACAAACGTAACTACTCACAAATCATATTCATGTTCATAATCAGAGGGGTATTAATATGCATGAAGGATCTAAACATATGATCTTCCACCAAATAAACCAACTAGCATCAACTACAAGGAGTTATCAACACTACTAGCAACCCACAAGTACCAATCTAAGGTTTTGAGACAAAGATCGGATACAAGAGATGAACTAGGGTTTGAGATGAGATGGTGCTGGTGAAGATGTTGATGGAAATTGACCCCCTCCCGCTGAGAGGATCGATGATGATGGAGATGGTGATGATTTCCCCCTCCAGGAGGGATGTTTCCCCGGCAGAACAGCTCCACCGGAGCCCTAGATTGGTTCCGCCAAGGTTCCGCCTCGAGACGGCGGCCCTTCATCCCGAAAGCTTCCTTATGAATTTTTCCAGGTCAAAACCCTTCATATAGCAAAAGATGGGCACCGAAGGCCTGCCAGGGGCCCACGAGGAAGGGGCGCGCCTAGGGGGTAGGGCGCGCCCCCATCCTCGTGGACAGGGTGTGGCCCCCCTCTGGTGCTTTCTTCGCCCAATATTTTTAATATATTCCAAAACTGACTTCCGTGGAGTTTCAGGACTTTTGGAGTTGTGCAGAATAGGTCTCTAATATTTGCTCCTTTTCTAGCCGAGAATTCCAGCTGCCGGCATTATCTCTCTTCGTGTAAACCTTGTAAAATAATAGAGAATAAGCATAAGTATTGTGACATATTGTGTAATAACAGCCCATAATGCAATAAATATCGATATAAAAACATGATGCAAAATGGACGTATCAACTCCCCCAAGCTTAGACCTCGCTTGTCCTCAAGCGGAAGCCGATAACGAAAAATATGTCCACATGTTTAGACATAGAGGTGTCGATAAAATAAAATACGGACATGAGGGCATCATTATCATTCTTATAACAGCAACATATATATATATATATTGCCATATGATTTCTTACACTAAAGTAACAATCTATTCACAATGTTAAGTATGAATCAGAAACTTCACTGAAAACTAACAAACTATGATCTCGGTCATTGAAGCAATTGCAATTTATCATAACATCGGAAAGAGTCAATATAAGAGCTTTTCAGCAAGTCCACATACTCAACTATCATTTAGTCTTTCACAACTGCTAACACTCACGCAATACTTATGAGTATGGAGTTTTAATCGGACACAGAGAAAGATAGGGGCTTATAGTGTTGCCTCCCAACCTTTTACCTCAAGGGTAATGTCAACAATAATAGTTTATGATAACTTACATCCAATTGGATATATATATTAGGATCTTTCCAACACAATGTGCTTGCCAGAGGATAAAATGTAAAAAGGAAAGGTGAAGATCACCATGACTCTTGCATAAGGCATAAGACAAAAATAAAAGATAGGACATTCGCAGAGGGTAGCAGAGGTCGTCATGTGCTTTTATGGTTGGATGCACAAAATCTTAATGCAAAATAACGTCACTTTATATTGCCACTTGTGATAGGGACCTTTATTATGCAGTCCATCGCTTTTATTTCTTCCATATCACAAGATCGTATAAAGCTTATTTTCTCCAAACTAATAGATCATACATATTTAGAGAGCAATTTTTATTGCATGCAACAATGACAACTTAGTTGAAGGATCTTACTCAATCCACAAGTTGGTATGGTGGACACTCATGGTAAAACTTGGTTTAAGGATATTCGGAAGCACAAGTAGTATCTCTACTTGGTGCAGAGAATTTGGCTAGCATGAGGGGGAAAGGCAAGCCCAACATGTTGGATCATCCATGACAATATACTTTATTTCGGATATAAGAAAACATAACCCATTACGTTGTCATCCTTGTCCAACATCAACTTTTTATCATGTCATATTTTAATGAGTGCTCACAATCATAAAATATGTCCAAGATAGTATATTTATATGTGAAAACCTCTCTTTCTTTATTACTTCCTATTAATTGCAACGATGACCAAAACTATGTTTGTCAACTCTCAACAACTTTTATTCATCATACTCTTTATATGTGAAGTCATTACTCTCCATAAGATCATTATGATCTCTTTAATTCTTTTTATTCTTTCTTTTATTCCCTCAAGATCATAGCAAGGTAACGAAGCCCTCGACGCAAAACTAATCTTTATTATATTTAGCTCACGGACTCGATTACATAGAAGGATCATAAAGCAAAACTCAAAACTAAATCATACTAAAACTTTATTCTACTAGATCAAGATATTACCAAAAAGATCGAACTAAGAAAAATGGTAAAGATAGAAGTGTGATGGTGATACGATACTGGGGCACCTCCCCCAAGCTTGGCAGTTGCCAAGGGGAGTGCCCATACCCATGTATTTATGTCTCTTTCTTCGGGGGTGGTGATGTGATATTCTTGGCGATGATGTCCCTCGGGATACGATTCTCTTCCTCGAGCTTATTGACTTGCTGCTTGAGGTCCATTATTTCCTTACGGAGCTTGCCCGTGACGGCTAAAGCTCCTTCCACCCATGGATGTTGCATACCTGCGGGAGAACAAGTAACACTCTTTTTCATATTTTCATAAGAAAGAAATCTAACATTGGAAGGGATGACCGAGTTTGGAATAGCTGAGCTCTGTAATTCCCCCATCGTGAATCCGGCTCGGAAACGAGAAGTAACTTCTTGATCCTCTTCCATGGCATCTATCCTTTTCAAGTCCGCCTCCATCTCTTCTTCCGTTGATGGCCCGAAGTGGTCAGCATCACTGTTTGCTCCTGGTCTCGGTGTCGGATGAGACACCCGACTCTCCCCAACTGACTCTTGAGAAGACATCTTGCTCTAATCTGTGGTAGAAACAACTCAAAACAAAAAAACAGAGGATATTTGTGTGGTACGGTGGTCAAAACCTTCGGGAGATTATATAATGAATTTTTACCGACCAAAAGAAGTATTGTGCAAGAAAAACGGAGTCCGGAGAGCACACGACGTGCCCACGAGGAAGGGGGGCGCGCCCAGGGGGTAGGGCGCGCCCTCCAGCCTCGTGGATGCCTCGTGTCCATCCCGGACTACTTCTTATTTTCCTATTTTCTTAAATATTCCAAAATGGAGAAAAAATGCTATTAGAACTGTTTTGGAGTCGGTTTACTTACCGTACCACATAGCTATTCCTTTTCGGAGTCTCGAACGTTCTGAAAAGTGTCCTTATGTATTCCTCTGGGGTTACGGTTTCAATAACATTAGTTTCAACATTTATGGGATTACCTAAGATATAATGGTTGATTCTTTGACCGTTCACCACCTTCGGATTTGTGCCTTCGAAGTTGTTGATTTTTATGGCACCGGAACGATAGACCTCATCAATAACGTAAGGATCTTCCCATTTAGAGAGGAGTTTTCCTGCAAAAGATCTTAAACGAGAGTTGTATAACAAAACATAATCACCTATGTTAAACTCACGCTTTTGTATCCTTTTGTCATGCCATCTTTTAACTTTTTCTTTCAACAGTTTGGCATTCTCATAGGCATGAGTTCTCCATTCATCAAGTGAGCTAATGTCAAATAGTCTCTTCTCACCGGCAAGTTTGAAATCATAATTGAGATCTTTAATGGCCCAATATGCCTTATGTTCTAGTTCGAGAGGTAAGTGACATGCTTTTCCATAAACCATTTTATAAGGAGACATACCCATAGGATTTTTATATGCAGTTCTATAGGCCCATTTTGCATCATCAAGTTTCTTGGACCAATTCTTTCTAGATCTATTAATAGTCTTTTTTAAAATTAATTTAATCTCTCTATTAATCAATTCTACTTGACCACTAGACTCTGGGTGGTATGGAGATGCAATTCTATGATTAACGTCGTACTTAGCAAGCATTTTACAAAAAGCACCATGAATAAAATGTGAACCACAATCAATCATTAAGTACCTAGGGACTCCAAACCTCAGAAAAATAACTTCTTTAAGCATCTTAATAGAGGTGTTATCATCAGCACTACTAGTTGGAATAGCTTCTACCCACTTAGTAACGTAATCAACAACAACTAAAATATGTGTATACCCATTAGAGGAAGGAAACAGTCCCATATAATCAAAGCCCCAAACATCAAATGGTTCAATAATAAGTGAATAGTTCATAGGCATTTCTTGACATCTACTAATATTACCAATTCTTTGACATTCATCACAAGACAAGACAAACTTACGGGCATCTTTGAAAAGAGTAGGCCAATAAAAACCGGATTGCAATACCTTATGCGCAGTTCTATCTCCAGCATGGTGTCCTCCATAAGCCTCGGAGTGACACTTGCATAGGATTTTTTCCTGTTCATGCTCAGGTACACAACATCTAATAACACCATCTACTCCTTTATAAAGGTGTGGGTCATCCCAGAAGTAATGTCTTAAATCATAGAAAAACTTTTTCTTTTGCTGGTATGTGAAACTAGGTGGTATAAATTTAGCAACAATGTAATTAGCATAATCAGCATACCATGGAGCAGTACGAGAAGCATTTATGACGGCTAATTGTTCATCGGGAAAGCTATCATCAATAGGTAGTGGGTCATCAAGAACATTCTCTAACCTAGATAAGTTGTCTACAACGGGGTTCTCAGCTCCCTTTCTATCAATAATATGCAAATCAAATTCTTGTAGCAAGAGAACCCATCTAATAAGTCTAGGTTTAGCATCTTTCTTTTCCATAAGATATTTAATAGCAGCACGATCGGTGTGAACAGTTACTTTAGAATCAACAATGTAAGGTCTGAACTTATCACAAGCAAATACAACTGCTAAAAATTCCTTTTCAGTAGTGACATAATTTCTCTGGGCACTGTTTAGAGTTTTACTAGCATATTGGATAACATTTAATTTCTTATCAACTCTTTGTCCTAGAACAGCACCTACAGCATAATCACTAGAATCACGCATAATTTCAAAGGGTAATATCCAATCAGGTGGCTGAACAATAGGTGCAGAAAACAAGGCTTTCTTAAGTATTTCAAATGCTTCTACACAATCATCATCAAAGTCAAAAGGAACATCTTTTTGTAAGAGATTAGTCAGAGGCCTAGAATTTTTTGAGAAATCTTTAATGAACCTTCTATAAAACCCAGCATGACCAAGGAAACTTCTTATACCTTTAATGTCCTTGGGACACGGCATCTTTTTGATAGCATCAACTTTAGCTTTATCAACTTCAATACCTCTTTCAGAAATTTTATGCCCCAAGACGATACCTTCATTAACCATAAAGTGGCACTTCTCCCAATTCAAGATAAGATTAGTTTCTTCACATCTCTGCAAAACTCGATCAAGGTTGCTTAAGCAATCATCAAAAGAAGTTCCATATACGGAGAAATCATCCATGAAAACCTCAACAATCTTTTCACAAAAGTCAGAGAATATAGTAGTCATACATCTTTGAAAGGTAGCAGGTGCATTGCATAAACCAAAAGGCATACGTCTATAAGCAAAGGTACCGAAAGGGCAAGTAAAAGTGGTCTTTTCTTGATCCTCTTTTGACACAGGTATCTGAGAGAAACCAGAATAACCGTCTAGAAAGCAAAAATGTGTATGTTTGGATAATCTTTCTAGCATTTCATCAATAAAAGGTAAAGGGTAATGATCATTTTTAGTAGCTTTATTTAATTTGTGGAAGTCAATCACCATTCTATAACCTGTAACAATTCTTTGCGGGATCAATTCATCTTTATCATTAGGAACAACAGTAATACCTCCCTTCTTAGGGACACAATGGACAGGACTTACCCACTGACTATCAGCAACAGGATAAATTATACCTGCCTCCAGAAGCTTTAGTATTTCTTTTCTTGCCACTTCTTTCATCTTAGGATTTAACCGTCGTTGGTGATCAACAACCGGTTTAGCGTCTTTCTCCAATTTTATTTTATGCTGGCATAGAGTGGGACAAATGCCCTTAATATCATCAAGAGTATATCCAATAGCAGCACGGTGCTTCTTCAGAGTTTTCAATAATTTCTCTTCTTCTTGCTCTGAAAGGTTAGCACTAATAATAACAGGATATATCTTCTTTTCATCAAGATAAGCATATTTAAGACTATCAGGTAATGGTTTAAGCTCAAACACGGGATCACCCTTGGGTGGAGGAGGATCCCCTAGGATTTCAACAGGCAAGTTGTGTTTAAAAATAGGTCCCTATTTAAAGAATACTTCATCTATTTCCCTTCTTTCATTCATAAAAATATCATTTTCATGGTCTAACAAATATTGTTCTAAAGGATCATTAGGAGGCACGGCAATAGAAGCAAGACCAATAATTTCATCTTTACTAGGCAATTCTTTATCATGGGGTTGTCTACGAAATTTAGCAAAATTAAAATCATGAGACATATCCCCTAAACCAACAGAAACAATATCCTTTTGCAGTCTATCTTAGCATTAATAGTATTCAAGAAGGGTCTGCCAAATATAATGGGACAAAAGTCATCTTGTGGGGAACCAAGAACAAGAAAATCAGTAGGATATTTAACTTTCCCACACAAGACTTCAACATCTCTAACAGTCCCAACTTGTGAAATAGTATCTCTATTGGCAAGCTTAAATGTAACATCAATACCTTTTAACTCAGCAGGTGCGATATCATGCATAATTTCTTCTTATAAAGACTGAGGTATTGCACTCGCACTAGCACCCATATCACATAAGACATGATAGCAATGATCTCCTATTTTAACAGAAATAACAGGTCTATGTTTATTTTTAGTATCGGTTCTAGCAATTCTAGCAGCTTCATCACAGAAGTAAATAACATGCCCATCAATATTATCGGCCAAGAGATCCTTAACCATAGTAATACTAGGTCCAACTTTAATTTGCTCAGGGGGTATAGGTGTTCTAGTATTACTCTTACGAACCACAGTTGAAGCTTTAGCATGATCCTTTATTCTAACAAGGAAAGGTGGTTTCTCAATATAAGTGGTAGGAACAATAGGATCATCAATTGTAAGTGATAGTCTTTTCTTCAACTTTAATAGGTTCAACTACTTTTACTTCAATGGGAGGATGATATTTAAACCACTTCTCCTTAGGGAGATCAACATGAGTAGCAAAGGATTCACAGAAAGAAGCTACTATCTCAGAGTCAAGTCCTTATTTAGTGCTAAATTCATCGAAAACATCAGTATCCATAAAAGATTTAACACAATCAAACTTAGGCGTTATACCTGACTCCTTACCTTCGTCGAGTTCCCAATCTCCGGAGTTGAGTTTAATTCTTTCCAATAAATCCCATTTGAATTCAATAGTCTTCATCATAAAAGAACCAGTACAAGAAGTATCGAGCATGGAGCGATTATTGAGAGAAAGCCGAGCATAAAAAATTTGAATAATAATTTCTCTTGAGAGCTGATAACCCACAAGTCTAGGGGATCGCAACAGTTTTCGAGGGTAGAGTATTCAACCCAAATTTGTTGATTCGACACAAGTGGAGCCAAAGAATATTCTCAAGTATTAGCAATTGAGTTGTCAATTCAACCACACCTGGATAACTTAATATCTGCAACAGAGTATTTAGTAGCAAAGTAGTATGATAGTAACGGTAACAGTGGCAAAAGTAACAGTGATAGTTTTGTAGTGATTGTAACAGTAGCAACGGTAAAGTAACTAAGCGAAGAACAATATATGAAAAGCTCGTAGGCATTGGATCGGTGATGGATAATTATGCCGGATGTGGTTCACCATGTAACAGTCATAACATAGGGTGACACAGAACTAGCTCCAATTCATCAATGTAATGTAGGCATGTATTCCGAATATAGTCATACGTGCTTATGGAAAAGAACTTGCATGACATCTTTTGTCCTACCCTCCCGTGGCAGCAGGGTCCTAGCGGAAACTAAGGGATATTAAGGCCTTCTTTTAATAGAGTATCAGACCAAAGCATTAACACATAGTGAATACATGAAATCCTCAAACTACGGTCATCACCGGGAGTGGTCCCGATTATTGTCACTTCGGGGTTGCCGGGTCATAACACATAGTAGGTGACTATAGACTTGCAAGATAGGACCAAGAACTCACATATATTCATGAAAACATAATAGGTTCAGATCTGAAATCATGGCACTCGGGCCCTAGTGACAAGCATTAAGCATAGCAAAGTCATAGCAACATCAATCTCAGAACATAGTGGATACTAGGGATCAAACCCTAACAAAACTAACTCGATTACATGATAAATCTCATCCAACCCATCACCGTCCAGCAAGCCTATGATGGAATTACTCACGCACGGCGGTGAGCATCATGAAATTGGTGATGGAGGATGGTTGATGGTGATGATGGCGACGAATTCCCCTCTCCGGAGCCCCGAACGGACTCCAGATCAGCCCTCCCGAGAGAGTTTAGGGCTTGGCGGCGGCTCTGTATCGTAAAACGCAATGAATCCTTATCTCTGATTTTTTTTCTCCCCGAACGTGAATATATAGAGTTGGAGTTGAGGTCGGTGGAACACCAGGGGGCCCATGAGGCAGGGGGCGCGCCCAGGGGGGCAGGCTGTAACGCCCACGATGCGGCTATATCTCCCACGTGTCGAGGCACAACTTAGAGGCATAACCGCATAGTGGTTTAATCGCAAGAAGGGTCATCTTCACACAATCCCATGTAATGAACAAGAATGGGATAAAGAGTTGGCTTACAATCGCCACTTCACACAATACATAAATATTATTCATACATCATCCAAAATACAAACATGTAGACCGGCTACGGTCAAGATCTAGATGAAAATAAGACAACCCCAAATGCTAGATCCCCGATCGTCCCAACTGGGCTCCACTACTGATCATCAGGAAAAGACACATAGTAACGACCACGTTCCTCGTCGAACTCCCACTTGAGATCGACCCCATCATCTGCACTGGCATCGTCGGCACCTGCAACTGTTTGGTAGAATCTGTGAGTCACGGGGACTCAGCAATCTCACACCCGCGAGATCAAGACTATTTAAGCTTATAGGAAAGGATGGTGTAATGAGGTGGAGCTGCAGCGGCAATAAGCATATATGGTGGCTAACATACGCAAGAGAGAGCGAGAAGAGAAACAACGAAGCGGTCGTCATCTAGCAATGACCAAGAAGTGATCCTGAACTCCTACTTACATCATACATAACACAGGCCGTGTTCACTTCCTGGACTCCGCCGAGAAGAGCCATCACGGCTACACGCGCAGTTGATGTATTTTAATTGGGGTCAAGTGACAAGTTCTCTACAACCGGACATTAACAAATTCCCATCTGCCTCATAACCGCGGGCACGGCTTTCGAAAGATATTACCCTACAGGGGTGTCCTAACTTAGCCCATCATAAGCTCTCACGGTCCACGAAGGATAAACCTTCTCCCGGAAAGACCCGATCAGTCTCGGAATCCCGGTTTACAAGACATTTCGACAATGGTAAAACAAGACCAGCAAAGCCGCCTGAATGTGCCGACAAATCCCGATAGGAGCTGCACATATCTCGTTCTCAGGGCACAACGGATGAGCCAAACGTCGGGTTGGCATAGACCCTGGTTGCCCAGGGGGCGCCGGACATCGCTCGGTTTGGGCCAGCACTCGAAGGAGCACTGGTCCGGGGGTTTAAAATAAAGATGACCCTCGGGCTCGCGAAAACCCGGGGGAAAAGGCTTAGGTGGCAAATGGTAAAACCAAGATTGGGCCTTGCTGGAGGAGTTTTATTCAAGGCGAACTGTCAAGGGGGTCCCATAAATCACCCGACCGTGTAAGGAACGCAAACTCAAGGAACATAATCCCGGTATATCAGTAACTAGGGCGGCAAGAGTGGAACAAAACACCAGGCATAAGGCCGAGCCTTCCACCCTTTACCAAATATATAGCTGCATTAATTAAATAAGAGATATTGTGACATCCCAACATATCCATGTTCCAACATGGAACAAACTTCAACTTCACCTGCAACTAGCAACGCTATAAGAGGGGCTGAGCAAAAGCGGTAACTTAGCCAAACAATGGTTTGCTAGGAAAGGATGGTTAGAGGTTGACATGGCAATATGGGAGACATGATATAGCAAGTGATAGGTAGCGCAGCATGGCAATAGAGCGAACAACTAGCAAAGCAAAGATAGAAGTAATTTCGAGGGGTGGTCATCTTGCCTTCAAGGTTCTCAGAGTTGTCGAAAGCTTGATCCTCGTAAGCGTACTCAACAGGTTCCTCGTTCACGAACTCGTCTCCCGGCTCTACCCAAGACAAGAACACAAACAAACGGAACCACACTCAACCACGAGAAATGCACAAGCAACATGATGCAAAACATGTATGATATGCAAGATATGATATGCGATGCATATGCGTGCTCCGGAAGGAAAATGATGAACAAGGCAGTAACTAGGCAAACCAAGCATGCCACTGGAAAGATGAGATGATTTCGGTCGAAATCGATATAAAGATCACCGGAATCGGATGCACGGTTTGCAAATGGCAAGCAAAACAAGAATGACGCGAATCTGCGATAAACAGCATGATAGCACTTAAAATGCAACAAGTAACAATGCTACAGCAGTCCAACATAGCAACAAAGCATATGGCAGTAATCTAAAGGAGATGCTTGACAAAAGATGAACACTGAGCTACGGCTAGATCACAACATATCAAGCTCAAACAAGCATGGCAAAAGTGCAAAAGATAACAGGATCACAGACTTGGTGAAAAACTGGACATGGCAGAAAACAGCATCAGGTAGCAATGTTCGGAGCACGAAATCAACATGCTACAGGAACTTAAGATAGCAACACTAGGCATGGCAGTGTTCTACTAAATGCATATGACAAAAGTCCCTTACTGACCATAAGCCAAAAAGGATCAGAAGATATGATGGCAAGCATGTAAACATAGCAAGTTTCGTTATCAGGTTTCAGACTTGGCAGAAATTATAATATGTAGGCAGAAATTATAATATGTAGACTTGGCAGACATTTCGTTAGCAGAAAACAGAGCATGGCAGAAATTATAATATGTAGGCCTTTTTGTGAGCTTGATGCACTCACTACAGAGCAATGCATGACAAAAACAGCATACCTACAGCAGGATGGCATGTTTATTAAGCTATCAATGACAAGAAAAAAAGCATAGCATGAATTTATCAACAACAATAAGCTTGGCAAAATTGCATATCATGTTAAGAATCTGCTAGAAATATTTTATAGCAAAAGTAGAGTAAGATTGAGTCATGCTATGGCACTCCATAATTGCAACCAAGGGAAGGAATGGATCAATCACAACTATAGCTACAAAACATCCTTACTGAACATCTCCAAAATATGCATGGATCTCTCTGTAGCATCAAGTTTATATGGCAACAAAATAACAGCAGACAAAGACCTGGAGAAATCACCAAGTCCCTGAAATCAGAAATATTACGGGGCCTACTTTGCATGCTTGTGCTAGTCACCACAGAGATCACAAAAATACATGGAATACACCCTTGGAAATATGGCATGACATACTTCAAAACATATGTAGAGCTCATGCCCATAAGATGCACAGATTTAGAGATACAAAAATGACAAATCTCCAAGTTCTTATAAGAACCAGAGGATAACAGCAACTAGCCCTCTTTCAACAGAGATTTGGGTATCAAGATGACCTCTAATGAACATGGTGCAATTGAACAAAATGTAGAGCATCACGAGGCGAACAATTTGACATATTACACGCGTGAATCGAAGCTACATGCAAGAAGTTACATAACAATGAACAGGGCAATATGTTGTAACAGGAAAAAACTTGGAGAAAAAGAGGGGGCTCGGGGTCAACCTCCGTTGACCAGATCTGGATCGAGGGAACATGAGCTCGGGCTCGGTTCGGGTGCTCGCCGGCGATGGCCAGAGTAGGAGGGAGAGGAGGCGGCCGGAGGGCGACGGAGGGAGGCCGGAGGAGGAGC
>NC_057814.1:130994463-131004159 GCF_018294505.1 Triticum aestivum | reverse complement strand
GCGGGCCGGGCGACACGTGTCGGCCCCGGATTGGCTGCGGGCGCAGTGGCGATTTCGTCCGGCGGCGCTGGACGCGTCCGGCGCGGCACGAGGGGATTTTTAGGGTTTCGGGGACTGCGAATGTTATTTCGGGATGCTCACATATTTATAGGTAGAGGAGCTAGGAGGCTTCAAATTAGGTGCGGTTTTCGCCCACACGATCGTGATCGAACGACCTAGAGCATGGAAGAGAGTTTGGTGGGTTTTGGGCGGGTTTTTAGGGGGTTTTTGCTGCACACACAAATGGACTTTGCGGATGCCCGGTTAACCGTTGAGTACCAAACGACCTCCAAATGGAACGAAACTTGACCGGTGGTCTCCGGGTGGTATAATAAGGCCACTTGGCAAGCCTCGGTCCATTCCGAGAAAGTTTGACACCCGCACACGAAAGAAAATGAAAGGGGTGCACCGGGGGAAAATGCTCGGATGCAAGAGACGAACACGTATGCAAATGCAATGCACATGATGACATGATATGAAATGCATGACATGAACAAAAAACAAAATGAAAGACAAAACCCGACCACGGAGGGAATATCATAACACATAGCCGAAAATGGCAAGAGTCGGAGTTACAAATATGGCAAGTTACATGCGGGGTGTTACAACACTCCACCAGTACGAGAGGATCTCGTCCCGAGATCTAGGACTGAAAGAACTCCGGATATTCAGAACGGAGAAGGTCCTCGCGTTCCCAGGTGGCTTCCCGGTCAGAATGGTGCGACCACTTCACTTTCAGGAATTTGATTGACTTGTTGCGAGTCTTGCGCTCAGTTTCTTCAAGAATAGCAACGGGGTGCTCATGATAAGACAAATCTTCTTGGAGGTCAATCTCTTCGAAGTTGATGGTGCGCTCAGGCGTCTTGAAGCACTTGCGGAGCTGCGACACGTGGAACACATCGTGCACGTTCGCGAAGTTGGAAGGAAGCTCAAGTTAATAGGCGAGGTCGCCTCTTTTGCCAATGATCTTGAAAGGACCCACGTATCTAGGGGCAAGCTTCCCTTTGATACCGAAGCGACGAGTGCCTTTCATTGGAGAGACGCGGAGGTAGACATGGTCTCTGATCTCGAAAGCCAAATCACGGTGCTTACTATCATAGTAACTCTTCTGACGCGATTGCGCGGCTTTGAGATTATCACGGATGACTTTACACATTTCTTCAGCTTCAGTGATTAAGTCATTGCCAAGAAGTTGGCGTTCACCAGTCTCTGACCAATTGAGAGGAGTACGGCACTTTCTGCCATAGAGAATCTTGAATGGGGCCTTGCCCGAACTCGCTTGGATGCTGTTGTTGTAGGAGAATTCAGCATATGGAAGACAATCTTGCCATTTCACGCCCAAGGAAATGACACAAGCCCTGAGCATATCTTCAAGAATTTGATTGACTCGCTCGACTTGGCCACTAGTTTGAGGATGGAAAGATGTGCTGAAGCGAATGTTTGTGCCCATGGCCTTCCGGAAGGAGTCGCAGAACTTAGAGGTGAAGATACTTCCACGATCAGAAGAAATCAGTTGTGGAATGCCGTGCAAGGAGACAATTCTGGAGGTGTAAAGCTTTGCCAACTGAGCTGCTGTGATGGATTCTTTGATTGGAAGGAAATGAGCCACTTTAGAGAGCTTGTCGATGACAACGAAGATAGCATCATTTCCGCGCTTGGACTTTGGAAATCCAGTCACGAAGTCCATTTCGATATGATCAAACTTCCATTCTGGGATAGCAAGAGGTTGGAGGAGACCAGCTGGTCGTTGGTGTTCTGCTTTCACTCTTCGACAGACATCACATTCATTCACGAATTGAGCAATTTCTCGCTTCATTCGAGTCCACCAATGCGACTTCTTGAGGTCATGATACATCTTCGTACTTCCAGGATGAATGGACAGGAGAGAATTGTGCGCCTCGTTCATAATGACTTTCCTTAGATCACCTTTAGGAACCACAATCCGGTCCTCGAAGAACAAAGTGTCTCTGTCATCAATGCGATAGCACTTGTATTTGGAAAGACCCTTGTCGATACCACGTTTCACCTTCTTCACCATGGCATCAAGGAGTTGTGCCTCAAGAATTTGATCTTCCAAAGTAGGAGATACTATGAGGTTAGCAAGAAAGCCTTGAGGAACAACTTGGAGATTCAGCTTGCGGAAAGCTTCACAAAGATCCGGTTGGAAAGGCTTGAGAATTAAGCTGTTACAATAAGCCTTCCTGCTTAAAGCATCTGCAATGACATTTGCCTTGCCTGGAGTATATTCAATACTCGGATTGTACTCTTGAATCATTTCGACCCATCGAGTCTGTCTGAGGTTGAGGTTGGGTTGAGTGAAGATATACTTGAGACTCTTGTGATCGGTGAAAATGTCCACTTGTCTTCCCAACAAGAGATGTCTCCATGTTATTAATGCATGGACAACTGCCGCCAACTCAAGATCGTGAGTGGGGTAGTTCTTCTCGTTGGGCTTCAACTGACGAGAGGTATAGGCCACAACTTTCTTCTCTTGCATTAACACAGCACCGAGACCTTGGAGAGAAGCATCACAGAAAACTTCAAACGGCTTGGATTCATCAGGAGGAGTTAAGACAGGAGCTGTGACTAGTTTCTCTTTGAGAGTGTTGAAAGCAACGTCACACTCAGGAGACCGGACATACTTCACATGCTTCTGGAGGAGGTTGGAAAGAGGCTTTGCAATCTTGGAGAAATTCTCAACGAATCTTCGGCAATAGCTTGCAAGACCAAGAAAACTGCGGAGCTGCTTTACATTCTGAGGAGGTTCCCAATTCACAATTGTGGACACCTTCTCGGGGTTAACAGCGATGCCCTTGGCAGAGATGATGTGACCAAGGAAAAGAACTTCATCAAGCCAAAACTCACATTTGGAGAACTTCGCATAGAATTGATACTCTCTGAGCTTGTCGAGCACCAATCGCAAATGTTTGGCATGGTCCTGCTTATTCTTGGAGAAGACCAAGATATCATCGAGATACACAAGGACGAATTCATTGGTATAAGGGTTGAAGATGAAATTCATCATCCGAGAGAACACTGGAGGAGCATTGACAAGGCCGAAAGACACGACAGTATATTCATAAGAACCAAAGCTTGTTCTGAATGCTGTCTTGGGAATATCTTCTTCACGAATGCGAATCTGATGATAACCCATACAAGGTCAAGCTTCGGGAATACTTTAGCGCCTTTGAGTTTCTCGAATAGCTCATTGATGTTGGGAAGTGGATACTTGTTCTTGATTGTCTTCTTGTTCAATGGACGGTAGTCGACACAAGTCGGTCCGTGCCATCCTTCTTCTTGAAAAAAAGAACACCACAACCCCATGGAGAAGAACTCAGTCTGATCAAACCCAGACGCTCTTGTTCATCGAGCTGTTTCTTCAATTCCTTCAGCTCGTTAGGTCCAAGCTTGTATGGACGCTTGCAAACGGGTTCAGTGCCTGGCTCTAGTTCGATAACGACCTCAACTGGCCGATGAGGAGGCATACCCGGAAGCTCTTCTGGAAAGACATCTTGATACTCACAAACGACTGGAATTTGAGAGATGGCATTCAATTCGCCCTTCTCATTGAGAGAGAAAAACCGAGTGGTTTCATCACGAGCGTCATAAATAATCACATCCTCAGAAGAATGTGTCAATTGAATTTCCCTGGCAGCACAATCAAGTTGAGCCTTGTGCTTAGAAAGCCAGTCCATCCCGAGAATAAGATCAATATCCGAGTCACCAAGAACAATTGGAGAAGACTGAAATTTATAGTCGCCCATCTTGATGGAAACATCCGGAACCATGGAGCTTGCATTCATGAATTTACCCAGAGAGACAACTGATAACGGCCTAGGAAAATCTTGATAAGCCAACTCATGCTTAAATGCAAATGGTCTTGATATGAAAGAAAGCGATGCACCAGTATCAAAAAGAACTTTTGCAGGAATATCATTAACGGGAAGATTACCCATTATCACATCAGTAGATTCCTCCGCTTGAGCTGCATTCATCATGTTCACCTTAGCAGACTTTGGATTATGCTTGACCACTGCATTGCTGGAAGATCTGACAGGAGGAGGAGGAAGACGCCTTTGGTTGAAGCACTTGTTAGCATAGTGACCTTTCTGCTGACACTTGTTGCAAGTCACCTCTGAGAGTGGACGGTGATAAGGAGCATTGGACGTTGGAGCTTGATTCTGAGACTTGTTCTGATAGCCAGAGTTGGAAGAGTTGGAAGAACCATGGCCACCTTTGTTCTTCTGTTGGTAAGGCTGATGAAATGGAGGAGGAGGAGGCAACCAGAACTTTTGTTGCTTAGCTGTCACAAGTGAGGAAGAAGAAGACTGAACTGCGTCTCTGACTCTCTTCTTAGAAGCCTCACACTTGAGCTGAGCAGCCTCTTGCTTTAGTGCCATGTTATAGAATTGATGAAACTGAGTAGGCTCAACAAGAACGAGAGCTAACTGCAGATCCTCTTTAAGGCCACCTCTGAAGTGATAGATCATGCTCTTTTCATCAGGAACGTCTTGTTTAGCAAAGCGAGCAAGTTCTGAAACTGGATGTTGTATTGATACACAGACATGTTGCCTTGCTTGAGATTGCGGAACTCCTCATGCTTGCTCTCAACAACACTTTGTGGAATGTGGTGCGCTTTGAAGTCCCGACAGAAGTTAGTCCAAATGATCACACGACCTCCTCTGGAATCTTTGTATTGTTGATACCAATCAGCAGCTTGGTCCTTAAGCTGGAAAGAAGCGAACTTGACATAGTTCTCAGGCCTGACATTGCTACATTCAAAATGCTTGTTGATGTCCACGAGCCAATCATCGGCATCCGTGGCCTCGGCACAGTAGCTGAAAGACTTGGGCTGATTTGCGAGAAACTGGTTGAGTGTAGCGAAGTGAAACTGATTGTTGCCTTGACCTTGATTGCCTTGATTGCCTTGCCCTTGAGTACGTTCTTGCAAGAGTTGCAGGATCATCTGAGCATTGGCGTTGGTGGCTGCCATGATAGCTTGCGATGCCACCGGAGGCGGAGGCGGTGGCGGAGGGTTCGCTTGACTCCCTTCAATGCGATCCGGATTCTGACGCGTTGGCGGAGCCATCCTGAAGAGGGTGACATCCGTTAGCATCTTGATAGACAAATAGATAAGTAGAATCAATGGATAGAAATTGCAACATATAGTCTTCACAATAACATTCGAACGAAGATGAACGAATGAATTCCGTAGTAAATCATCACAGTTCCATAAGTTGAGAAGCCACTTGAAAAAGATATGGAATCAACATATGACTTCGAAGCAACTCGAATACCACAATACAAAATAAAACAAAGTATTGGCTTGCAGAATAAGCCGGAACAAACATATGATAGATATTTCGTCCGAAGTTTTCGTGGTGGGGCCCACACGGGCTCAATCGTACAGCACCATCATGTACAAGGCTGTGCACATGACATACGAAGCGTCCCCGAGTCGGCAAAGCCATGGACTCTTTAAGACACAACGAGACCACTGTAAAATCAACCGTGGAAAGGCGGACCACTAGACGTCGAACCCCAATCTCATATCATGCGTTTGTCGGAAAGATATCCTAAGGCTACTTGAATTCCCACTTATAAACTCCCGAAATTTTCTGGTTATGCAATCTGGTGTTGGGGATACAGGGGACACAAAATATATCACCCAACCTAGCAATCCCTAGATCCAGCTGTATCCATCCGTCAACACATAACCAAGAAAACTTCAGAAATCGTTTACCTCAACCTTCGAAAAACATCCGTTATACAAGGTATGGCAATACTCCCGAACTCCCGCCCCAGTACTGGGTGGCGTCGAGGTGATCTCACCAACAACTGCATAAAAGAGATTTCGATGTCGGCGAAACTCAGGTATTCCAGAACTGCAACGATAAAATTGTGACGACAACACCTCGGAGCTCAACTCCCCGGGACACTGCCACAACCCCTAAATGTCAGGAGGCACCAAGAACAATGTTCTCATCACAAAACCATCGGAACGATTCCAAGATACCCGCGTGATCCAAAAAAATTTTTAGTGAAATTTGAGGAGAAGAGTCAAAACTTCTACGTCAGGAGGCCTCACCAGAGCAACGAAGGGACTGAGGAGTAAAAAGAATCCTACTCTCCGATATATATAATCCTAAGACTCAAAACATTTTTGTTCTAGACTCAACAACGCCAGCGATTCGATCAAGCAGGGGGCTCCTAAGTCGGGGATGGCTCTGATTACCAACTTGTAACGCCCACGATGCGGCTATATCTCCCACGTGTCGAGACACGACTTAGAGGCATAACCGCATAGTGGTTTAGTCGCAAGAAGGGTCATCCTCACACAATCCCATGTAATGAACAAGAATGGGATAAAGAGTTGGTTTACAATCGCCACTTCACACAATACATAAATATTATTCATACATCATCCAAAATACAAACATATAGACCGGCTACGGTCAAGATCCAGATGAAAATAAGACAACCCCAAATGCTAGATCCTTGATCGTCCCAACTGGGCTCCACTACTGATCATCAGGAAAAGACACATAGTAACGACCACGTTCCTCGTCGAACTCCCACTTGAGATCGACCCCATCATCTGCACTGGCATCGTCGGCACCTGCAACTGTTTGGTAGAATCTGTGAGTCACGGGGACTCAGCAATCTCACACTCGCGAGATCAAGACTATTTAAGCTTATAGGAAAGGATGGTGTAATGAGGTGGAGCTGAAGCGGCAATAAGCATATATGGTGGCTAACATACGTAAGAGAGAGCGAGAAGAGAAACAACGGAGCGGTCGTCATCTAGCAATGACCAAGAAGTGATCCTGAACTCCTACTTACATCATACATAACACAGGCCGTGTTCACTTCCCGGACTCCGCCGAGAAGAGACCATCACGGCTACACACGCTGTTGATGTATTTTAATTGGGGTCAAGTGACAAGTTCTCTACAACCGGACATTAACAAATTCCCATCTGCCTCATAACCGCGGGCACGGCTTTCGAAAGATATTACCCTGCAGGGGTGTCCCAACTTAGCCCATCATAAGCTCTCACGGTCAACGAAGGATAAACCTTCTCCCGGAAAGACCCGGTCAGTCTCGGAATCCCGGTTTACAAGACATTTCGACAATGGTAAAACAAGACCAGCAAAGCCGCCTGAATGTGCCGACAAATCCCGATAGGAGCTGCACATATCTCGTTCTCAGGGCACAACGGATGAGCCAGACGTCGGGTTGGCATAGACCCTGGTTGCCTAGGGGGCGCCGGACATCGCTCGGTTTGGGCCAGCACTCGAAGGAGCACTGGTCCGGGGGTTTAAAATAAAGATGACCCTCGGGCTCGCGAAAACCCGGGGGAAAAGGCTTAGCTGGAAAATGGTAAAACCAAGATTGGGCCTTGCTGGAGGAGTTTTATTCAAGGCGAACTGTCAAGGGGGTCCCATAAATCACCCGACCGTGTAAGGAACGCAAACTCAAGGAACATAATCCCGGTATATCAGTAACTAGGGCGGCAAGAGTGGAACAAAACACCAGGCATAAGGCCGAGCCTTGCACCCTTTACCAAATATATAGATGCATTAATTAAATAAGAGATATTGTGATATCCCAACATATCCATGTTCCAACATGGAACAAAGGTCAACTTCACCTGCAACTAGCAACGCTATAAGAGGGGCTGGGCAAAAGCGGTAACTTAGCCAAACAATGGTTTGCTAGGAAAGGATGGTTAGAGGCTGACATGGCAATATGGGAGACATGATATAGCAAGTGATAGGTAGCGCAGCATGGCAATAGAGCGAACAACTAGCAAAGCAAAGATAGAACTGATTTCGAGGGGTGGTCATCTTGCCTGCAAGGTTCTCAGAGTTGTCGAAAGCTTGATCCTCGTAAGCGTACTCAACAGGTTCCTCGTTCACGAACTCGTCTCCCGGCTCTACCCAAGACAAGAACACAAACAAACGGAACCACAGTCAACCACGAGAAATGCACAAGCAACATGATGCAAAACATGTATGATATGCAAGATATGATATGCGATGCATATGCGTGCTCCGGAAGGAAAATGATGAACAAGGTAGTAACTAGGAAAACCAAGCATGCCACTGCGAAGATGAGATGATTTCGGTCGAAATCGATATAAAGATCACCGGAATCGGATGCACGGTTTGCAAATGGCAAGCAAAACAAGAATGACGCGAATCTGCGATAAACAGCATGATAGCACTTAAAATGCAACAAGTAACAATGCTACAGCAGTCCAACATAGCAAAAAAGCATATGGCAGTAATCTAAAGGAGATGCTTGACAAAAGATGAACACTGAGCTACGGCTAGATCACAACATATCAAGCTCAAACAAGCATGGCAAAAGTGCAAAAGATAACAGGATCACAGACTTGGTGAAAAACTGGACATGGCAGAAAACAGCATCAGGTAGTAATGTTCGGAGCACGAAATCAACATGCTACAGGAACTTAATATAGCAACACTAGGCATGTCAGTGTTCTACTAAATGCATATGACAAAAGTCCCTTACTGACCATAAGCCAAAAAGGATCAGAAGATATGATGGCAAGCATGTAAACATAGCAAGTTTCGTTATCAGGTTTTAGACTTAGCAGAAAACAGAGCATGGCAGAAATTATAATATGTAGGCCTCTTTGTGAGCTTGATGCACTCACTACAGAGCAATGCATGACAAAAAAAGCATACCTACAGCAGGATGGCATGTTTATGAAGCTATCAATTACAAGAAAAAAAGCATAGCATGAATGTATCAACAACAATAAGCTTGGCAAAATTGCATATCATGTTAAGAATCTGCCAGAAATATTTTATAGCAAAAGTAGAGTAATATTGAGTCATGCTATAGCACTCCATAATTGCAACCAAGGGAAGGAATGTATCAATCACAACTATAGCTACAAAACATCCTTACTGAACATCTCCAAAATATGCATGGATCTCTCTGTAGCATCAAGTTTACATGGCAACAAAATAACAGCAGACAAAGACTTAGAGAAATCACTGTCCCTGAAATCAGAAATATTACGGGGCCTACTTTGCATGCTTGTGCTAGTCACCACAGAGATCACAAAAATACATGGAATACACCCTTGGAAATATGGCATGACATACTTCAAAACACATGTAGAGCTCATGCCCATAAGATGCACAGATTTAGAGATACAAATATGACAAATCTCCAAGTTCTGATAAGAACCAGAGGATAACAGCAACTAGCCCTCTTTCGACAAAGATTTGGGCATCAAGATGACCTCTAATGAACATGGTGCAATTGAACAAAATGTAGATCATCACGAGACGAACAATTCGACATATTACACGCGCGAATCGGAGCTACATGCAAGAAGTTACGCAATGATGAACAGGGCAATATGCTGTAACAGGAAAAAACTTGGAGAAAAAGAGGGGGCTCGGGGTCAACCTCCGTTGACCAGATCTGGATCGTGGGAACAGGAGCTCGGGCTCGGTTCGGGTGCTCGCCGGCGATGGCAGGAGTAGGAGGGAGAGGAGGCGGCCGGAGGGCGACGGAGGGAGGCCGGAGGAGGAGCCGGAGGGAGGAGGAGGCGGCGGCCTCGGGCTCCCGGGAGGCGGCGGCGCGGCGGCGAGGAGGCGGCGGCCGGCGGTG
>NC_057814.1:130955117-130993866 GCF_018294505.1 Triticum aestivum | reverse complement strand
GCGGTGGCGATTTCGTCCGGCAGCGCGGGACGCGTCCGGCGCGGCGCGAGGGGATTTTTAGGGTTTCGGGGACTGCGAATGTTATTTCGGGATGCTCACATATTTATAGGTAGAGGGAGCTAGGAGGCTCCAAATTAGGTGCGGTTTTCGCCCACACGATCGTGATCGAACGACCTAGAGCATGGAAGAGAGTTTGGTGGGTTTTGGGCTGGTCTTTAGGGGGGTTTTGCTGCACACACAAATGGACTTTGCGGATGCCGGTTAACCGTTGGAGTACCAAACGACCTCCAAATGAAACGAAACTTGACCGGTGGTCTCCGGGTGGTATAATAAGGCCACTTGGCAAGCGTCGGTCCATTCCGAGAAAGTTTGACACCCGCACACGAAAGAAAATGAAAGGGGTGCACCGGGGGAGATAGGAGCGCCGGATTGCAAAACGGACAACGGGGAAATGCTCGGATGCAAGAGACGAACACGTATGCAAATGCAATGCACATGATGACATGATATGAAATGCATGACATGAACAAAAAACAAAACGAAAGACAAAACCCGACCACGGAGGGAATATCATAACACATAGCCGAAAATGGCAAGAGTCGGAGTTACAAATATGGCAAGTTACATGCGGGGTGTTACACAGGCGCGCCTCCCACCCTCGTCGACAGGGTGTGGGCCCCCTGGCATTGATTCTTTCGCTAGTATGTTTTATTATTTCCACAAATAATCTCCGTGAAGTTTCAGGTCATTCCGAGAACTTTTGTCTCGGCACAAAAATAACACCATCGCAATTCTGCTGAAAACAGCGTCAATCCGGGTTAGTTCCATTCAAATCATGCAAGTTAGAGTCCAAAACAAGGGAAAAAGTGTTTGGAAAAGTAGATACCACGGAGACGTATCAACTCCCCCAAGCTTAAACCTTTGCTTGTCCTCAAGCAATTCAGTTGATAAACTGAAAGTGATAAAGAAAAACTTTTACAAACTCTGTTTGCTCTTGTTGTTGTAAATATGTAAAACCAGCATTCAAATTTTCAGCAAAGATTATAACTAACCATATTCACGATAACACTTAGGTCTCATGTTTACTCATATCAATGGCATAATCAACTAGCGAGAAATAATAATAAATCTCGGATGACAACACTTTCTCAAAACAATCATGATATGATATAGCAAGATGGTATCTCGCTAGCCCTTTCTGAGACCGCAAAATATAAATGTAGAGCACCTTTAAAGATCAAGGACTGGCTAGACATTGTAATTCATGGTAAAAGAGATCCAGTCATAGTCATACCCAATATAAATTAATAGTCATGGATGCAAAGGACAGCCGTGCTCTCCAGCTGATGTCTTTTAATAAGAGGGTGATGACTCAACATAAAAGTAAATAGATAGGCCCTTCGCGGAGGGAAGCAGGGATTTGTAGAGGTGCCAGAGCTCGATTTTTGAAATAGAGATAAATAATATTTTGAGCGGTATACTTTCATTGTCAACATAACAACCGAGAGATGGCGATATCTTCCATGCTACAGACATTATAGGCGGTTCCCAAGCAGAATGGTAAAGTTTATACTGCCCCACCACCTACAAGCATCAATCCATTGCTTGCTCGAAACAATGAGTGCCTCCAACTAACAACAGCCCTGGGGAGTTTTGTTTGCAATTATTACGAGTTGGTTTGCTTAAAGCATGGGACTGGGCATCCCGGTGACCAACCATTTTTTCGTGAATGAGGAGCGGAGTCCACTCCTCTTGAGAATAACCCGCCTAACATGGAAGATACAGACAGCCCTAGTTGATACATGAGCTATTCGAGCATACAAAACAGAATTTCATTTGATGGTTTAGAGTTTGGCACATACAAATTTACTTGGAACGGCAGGTAGATACCGCATATAGGAAGGTATGGTGCACTCATATGGAATAACTTTGGGGTTTAAGGGATTGGATGCACAAGCAGTATTCCCGCTTAGTACAAGTGAAGGCTAGCAAAAGACTAGGAAGCGCTAGAGAGCAACAGCAGTCATGAACATGCATTAAAATTAATGAACATTGAGTGCAACCATGAGTAGGATATAATCCACCATGAACATAAATATCGTGAAGGCTATGTTGATTTGTTTCAACTACATGCGTGAACATGTGCCAAGTCAAGCTACTTAAATCATTCAAAGGAGGATACCACCCATACCACATCACAACCATTTTAATAGCATGTTTACACGCAACGTAAACCATTATAAACTCAAAGCTAATCAAGCATGGCACGATCAACTATGATCTCTAATTATCATTGCAAACATGTTTATTCATAATAGGCTGAATCGGGAACGATGAACTAATCATATTTACAAAAACAAGAGAGGTCGAGTTCATACCAGCTTCTCTTATCTCAGTTAGTCCATCATATATCGTCATAATTTCCTTCCACTTGCACGAACGAACGGTGTGAATAATTATAATAGTGCACGTGCATTGGACTAAGCTGGAATCTGCAAGCATTCAATAAATAGGAGAAGACAAGGCAATATGGGCTCTTGGTTAAATCAACAATAAAGCATATAAGATCCACTTCAACAATTTTATCATGGTCCTCTCCTATCGACCCCCAAAGAAAAGAAAAGAAAAGAAATAAAAATATTTACACGGGAAAGCTCCCAACAAGCAAAAGAAGAACAGGAAATCTTTTTGGGTTTTCTTTTAATTATTACAACTACAAGTAGGAAAAGTAAACTAGCTAAAAGTTACAACTAATTTTTTTTAGTTTTTCATAAAGTTTTTCAAGCACACAAGAAGAAAGCAGGAAAAAGGAAATAAACTAGCATGGAAATTACAATGAAAAAGTATGAACACCAGCAACTAGCATGAGTGTGTGAGCATAAATGGAATGTCGGTGAGAAATACGTACTCCCCTAAGCTTAGGCTTTTGGCCTAAGTTGGTCTACTACCACGGCTGGCCTGGTGGATATCCAAAGTTGTAGTTGGGGTCGTACTGAGATGCAGCAGTTATTGCATCATGGGCTGCAGCTTGGAGGCGAGCTATCTCAGGCCTCCTCTCGTACTCGTTCGCCTCCACCCTGGTTATGAAATATCTTCCCTTCGCCTGAAAGTCAAAGAAAGTAGGAGCAGGGAGAGCGACGTGATAGGTGCGTCATCTATCAAAGATTAGTCAGTACTGGAGGAACTGATTGTTCCTCTCAACAAACGATGACGAACCATAGCCTCATAATCTAAATAAACAGGAGGCAACTCAATATCATAATCACGTATGGCTACACCAAGAAAATTAGCTAGACGGGTTGCATAAATTCCACCAAAGAAGTCTCCATTAAATCTATTATTATTCCACCTACGTGCGACAATGGCTCCCAAATTATAATGTTTATCTCCTAATACAGCACTAATGAGAACACTGAGATCAGGGACACACATGTGACATGCTTCATCCTTACCATTTATGCACCTACCTATGAAGAGAGCAAAATAATGTATAGCAGGAAAATGAATGCTCCCTATGGTAGCTTGTGTTATATCTCTAGACTCCCCCACGGTTATACTAGCAAGAAAATCTCTAAACTCAGATTTGCGAGGCTCACTAGTGCTACCCCATTCTAGAAGTTTGCAAGCAGTGGTAAAATCCTCTAAGTCCATAGTATAAGAATTTTCGTAGAGATCAAACAGGACATGTCGTGGAATTGTCACGGCAGATGTCCTCAAGCTAGGACTTAGTCGTGGAGCCATCGCCGCTAGGAAGCCTTAAGGGGTTAACGGGACAAGGAACATGAGGGTCATACTGGTTCGGCCCCTTGCGGTGAAGGTAAAAGCCTACGTCCAGTTGAGGTGGTATTGATTAGGGTTTCGAGGACCAGGGAGCTTAATTGCTATGCCTGGCTCTCGACGAGATCTTCCTTCTCCCCAAAACCGCTGCCGGGTCATCCCTTTATATAGGGAGGCTGACGCCCAGCAACTCTCACAGTCTGTCACGACCGGTTTTTCAATAAAATAATTATTGAGAGACCAATCCCTTTTACGGACCAGCGAGGAAGAATTCCTTCTCACCGATAGACAATATTTTGGTCACAGAAGAAAAATACCAGGAGTACTAAATATAATACAAGGTTGAGCAGAGACTGCCCAACAATTTATTACATGCACACCGCTAGAACAAGACGGCGGATGGGGTGGCAAACTACCAACTCACGATAATAACGGTGGTGGAAATATCATCGCGAAGAGAGTGACATGATTCCAGAAGACTACAACTCATCGAGCGTCGGAGTGAGGCTCGAGAAGACTTATTGCGGGTGGCGGAAGCGTATACAACACAAGTGACCAATATCCGGGATCGCGCAGGACTGACTGGGACTCCTCTAGGCATCGGACGCGTTATCAAACTCTTCATCCAAGAGATCGCCTTCGTCAACATCTGGCCAAATCAACGAGCCAGGTGAGTACTATGAAAGTACTCGCAAGACAGTTCGGACATAAGGTATAACAAATGTAAACATGAAACATATGAACAAGTTAACCAGTGCGATTAGACGTAGAGATAATAAATACTGGGTGCCAAGCGAGGGTCTGAATGACGCCTCGAGCGGAAACTGCAGAATAGTAATGCGGGTGCCAAACGAGTGTCTGAAAGACTCCTCGAGCGGAAAATGCGGAATAATAATACTGGTGCCAAACGAGTGTCTGAAAGACTCCTCGAGCGGAAAATGCGGAATAATAATACTGGTGCCAAACGAGTGTCTGAAAGACTCCTCGAGAGGAAAATGCAGAATAATAATGCCACAGTCGGGCGTCGGGGCGACACCACATAAAGGGCTTGTAACAGAAAATAAAGACAGTGCATGCCGCAGTCGGATGTCTGAGCGACATCACAGAAAGGGCTTATATTGTAGCTCAATAATACAATAGTTCGGGAACATAACTTATCACAAGCATGAGACAAAAACATAAAGTTAGCCCATCCACAGGGATAACAATAAAACTGAATTACCACTTGAGCTTGTTCACCGGGGACAAGTTTTTCACATGGATAGATATGGATATAATGTTTACAGTACTGATCATAGATACGATGATTTGGAAAGAATTGACTCTGCAGAGTTTGTACTTAACCACAGCCAACGGATTTCAGTAGCCACGGGGACTAGTTCCGTCTACGGTGTTTTGGAAGAAACACGTCTAACCAGTACACACCCAATTCAACCATCCGAAGCCAAGGATCACCCTCGGCAACATTCAAGAAAAACCTTGAGACGGGGAGGCTACAACCTCGCGTAGCATGGGATCAAATTTCTATACGCGCGCTCTAAGGGGGTGCCCCCCCTCTCGGTCCCAACCGGAAACACCCATGCCCCCTGACCGGATGACTGGCTTTAATCCTGGGCCAAGGTACCATCATCCCGGCCTCTCTGTTTGGTGTGTACACGGAAAGAGGTTACCAACTTACTAAACCGTATCCTGGCAATGAGACATGTGGTAGCACGGAAAGGGGAAGGGACGGTAACACGGCTCCAACCCTGTTAACGTCGGAAAAGTCGGATGACGCAAGGCTGGCATGCTACAATAGTACCACCTTGCTGCCCTTCATGTCATGACATGGTTAGGCCATCTCTCATCAGAGATCATCGCAACTTTGGAACATGCGGGGAAAAGAATGACAACGTAGCTCCAACCACGTTGACGTCGCAGAGAGTCGGATGACGCAAGGCTGGCATGCTACAACAGTACCACCTTGCTGCCCTTCATGTCATCACATGATTAGGCCACCTCTCATCAGAGGTCATCGCAACTTTAGAACAACCGGGTCGTTGCCTTACAAGCAACGAGGCATCTTACCGACACTCATATGCCACGCACAAACTCTCACGTGAACATGCAAAACACCTGTCATATCAAATGTTCAAAACATGCTTGCCTGGTTCGGAGAAGTCGGAGTCTAGCTCGGCGAAGTTCGCGGCTCCGTCACCTCTCCCGGAACCTACGGCAATCACGAAACGGGTACTAACGTGAAAACCAACACATGCACAGAAACTTTTCCAAATATTTTCAAATAAATCCCATAAAAAACTAGACAAAATTTGAAGATTCTCAGAAAAAGAATCACTCAAAAATACCTTTTTATTAAAAAGTTATAAAGGTTTCTGTCCAGGGACTTATCTGTAATGAAACAGAAAAGTTCCAGGGTTTTAACTGAGAAAACAGAAAACGCTTCGGCTGGGAATGCGCAAGCGCAAAGGAGAAAACGTATTTTGCCCGAAGGCGCCAACAGAAAACGGTTTGCGAATAAAAGAACAGTGGCTGACACGCGGGGTCCACATGTCAGGTTTGAAAAGCTCGCCGGCGCCCGAAGACTTCGGTGGACGCCGGCGTCGAACCACGACGAGTTAGGAGAAATGGAGGGTACCAAGAGCTTCAGCATCCTCTTCCGCGTCGGTGGGTGGTGGACTCGTCCAACGGGGAGCACTACGTCGACGGCGACACTTTCTCCGGCGGACGGCGGCTCGGGTGAGGTTGGGGAACTCCGGTGGAGGGCTGCAAGCTACAAATTGAGGCGCGGGTCAGAACGAGGGATGCATGGTGAAGCTACTGGCAAGAGAATGGAGGCGGAGGAGCACACACGGGGGCGAATCGGGCTGGATCCCGTGGCGGGTCTCGGCGGCCGGAGTCGAGGAAGGAGACCTCCTCGGGGCTCTTCCAGTGGCTAGGCGTGCTCTAGGGGGAGTGCAGGGATGGTGGGTGCTCGAGTCGAAGCTCGGGGCCCCTATTTATAGGCAGATCGACGGGGTGGCCATGAACGGAGAATCTCCGGCGAGCGATTACGGCGGAGCAGTGGATTTGCAGGTGGTCTGAGCGGCCAGGCAGCATCAGTGGAGGTTACTGGAGTTGTTTCGCAGCTGAACGGAGATGGTCTTGGCGTAATGGCGTCGGTCCACGGTGAGGTGACCGCACGGGCTCAACGGCGGCAGAGAGCGCGCTCCGCGCCCTGTGGTTCACGATGAGAGCGGCAGCGTGTTCGGGGGAGTGGAAGGCCACGCGGCGAGCTCCAGTGGTTTGGGCGGCGCTGGGTGGCGTCGTCGGCGCCGTGTCTCCCGCTGGCGCCCGCAAAGCCGCCGTCGGCGTCGGTCACGGGGCGGCGCACCTTCTGCTGCTCGTTGCCGACGCTCGCAAGGCGCCAGGCGTTCGTGCGGTGCAGGAACAAGAGGGCGAGGACGAGGAGCAAGGCGACGCGGTGGCACTGGCGAGATCGATGTCCATCTCTGAAGAAAACGACAGTGAGCACTGAACTGAATCTCTGAAACTTCTGAACTTGACAATGACCATGCACTGCAGGTGTTCGACAGAGAGATTTTGCAATGAGATGAATTTTTCTGGAGCTGTAACTTGGTGAGATGGTCACTCAATGCACCCAGAGGCTGCCTGATTTTACTTGGAATTTTTGGAGAAGGTTTGGAATGAATTTCACCAAATTTGGCAAATCTGGTCCAAACTTGCAGCAAGTGTAGTTTGAAAATTTTGAACTGAAGACCAGTGGATCTTCATGGTTCTAGGTTGAGGGTTCAAAGGACTAGGAGGGGAAAGAAGTTTGGGGTCAAAGATCAAGACAGAAAGTGGAGTTCCTTTGTAACTCTCCAAATAGTAGGATAGAAGACAGAAATTTGTTTGAATGGAATTTGAATGGAAATAATCACATGGGGAGGTTCAACTTGCTGGATTTGATGCAAACCATGATCCAAAGGTGAGGGAGTGGTTAGGAGAGAGGATTGGCACTAATGCCATGGCAAGAGGGAATAGTTGAAAGTGGCAAAGGACTTTCCAAAAGCCATAGTGCAGATTCAAAAAGATTTTCAAAAGTTATTTTCCCAAATGAAAAACATTTTGTCTTGAGTCCAAAAAGAAAAGCAAGAACTTCCAAGACCAAAGGCAGATCTTGGATGAATCCAAACAAAACTTTTGCCATAAAGAAAAATATATGAGAGGGAGAGTTCTCTTGAAGAAAAATTTAAATCACTCCCCTCAAGTCAAATAAAATCTTTTGAAAAATCCAAATAAAAAACTTGGGTGTCACAACACCTACCCCCTTAGGAAAAATCTCGTCCTCGAGATTTCTGCTGATCCTCAAATAGATATGGATACTCTGCTCAAAGGAAATCCTCCCTTTCCCATGTAGCTTCATCCTCAGTGTGGTTGCTCCACTGAACCCTGAAAAATCTTGTTGTTTTCTGACGGGTCCTCCGTTCAGACTCTTCTAAAATCTTTACTGGTCTTTCTCTGTAGGTGAGATCTGGTTGCATATCAATGTCCTCATGAGGTACATGTTTTTCTGGGTTGCTCACACATTTTCTTAACTGTGAGACGTGGAATACGTCATGGACGTCTGACAGCTCCTTGGGGAGGTCTAGTTGGTAGGCCACCGAGCCTCTTCGTGCCTTTACACAAAATGGTCCAATAAATCTTGGGGCTAGCTTCCCCTTAATTTTGAACCGTTGCAGACCCCTCATAGGAGATACTCGGAGGTATACGGAATCACCAGGTTCAAAGCTGACCTCACGGTGCTTCTGATCATAGTAGCTCTTTTGTCGGCTCTGTGCTGTCTTGAGTCTGTCCCTGATTTGTTTAACTTTCTCCTCGGCCTCTTTAAGTATGTCTGGGCCGAGGATACGGTTGTCACCTGTTTCCGACCAATTCAGAGGGGTACGACATCTTCGTCCGTACAACGCTTCAAAGGGTGCCATTTGCAAGCTGGCTTGATAACTGTTGTTGTAAGCAAATTTGGCATACGGCAGACTCTCTTCCCAACTGGATCCATAGGTGAGCACACAGGCTCTTAGCATATCCTCTAGGATTTGGTTTACACGTTCTGTTTGTCCATCGGTCTGAGGATGGTATGCTGTACTAAAAGCTAGTTGCGTGCCCAGAGCTTGTTGTAGGTGATCCCAAAATTTGGAGACGAATTGGGTGCCTTGGTCTGATATTATAGTCTTTGGGACTGCGTGCAAACAAACTATACGGGAGAGATAAAGTTTTGCCAGTCTTTGGGTGGAGTAGGTAGTCTTCACGGGAATGAAATGAGCAACCTTGGTTAGTCGGTCTGTGATGACCCATATGGCGTCATTCCCACGCTGTGATCGGGGTAATCCGACGATGAAATCCATTCCTATTTCATCCCATTTCCACTCTGGTATCCTGTTTGGTTGGAGTAGCCCTGCTGGCTTTTGATGCTCGGCCTTAATGCGCTGACACGAATCGCAACAAGCAATGAATGTGGCTATATCTCTTTTCATACCGTGCCACCAAAATCTTTCCTGAATGTCCTTGTACATTTTGGTTCCTCCAGGATGAATCGAGTATGGAGCGGTGTGGCTCTCCGTCAAGATCTGTTGCTTGAGTTCCTCAATGTTAGGTACGCAAAGTCTGTCTCGGTACCATAATGCTCCTTCACTGTCGGTGACGAACTCTGAAGTCTTACTAAGATTCATTTTCTTCTTTATGCCTTCGATGCTGGGATGTCCCTGTTGAGCCTTCTTAATTTGTTCCACCAGGGTGGGTTGTATCTCCAGGTTCGGTACGGTGCCCTCAGAGACTAACATCATGTTGAGCCTAGTGAACTCTCGCTGAAACTCAGGCCTCAAATTTTGCTGACCGTCACTGTCCGGGCTGGGGTTTCGACTAAGGGCATCGGCCACTACATTTGCTTTCCCTGGGTGGTAGTGAATACCAACGTCATAGTCCTTGACCAGTTCCAACCAGCGTCGTTGGCGTAAATTCAGCTCTGGCTGTGTGAAAATATATTTGAGGCTCTTATGGTCCGTATATATTTCACAGCGATTTCCCAACAGAAAGTGCCTCCACTCCTTGAGTGCATGTATAACTGCTGCTAGCTCCAGGTCATGTGTTGGGTAATTTTCCTCATGTTTTCGCAGCTGCCTGGAGGCATATGCGACAACTTTGCCATCCTGCATTAGCACACATCCGAGACCTTTTCGGGATGCGTCACAATACACTTCAAAGCTCTTGTGTATGTCTGGTATGGTTAAGACCGGTGCGGTTGTCAGTTTCTTCTTG
The DNA here is from genome assembly GCF_018294505.1 of Triticum aestivum. Lineage (NCBI taxonomy): Eukaryota > Viridiplantae > Streptophyta > Magnoliopsida > Poales > Poaceae > Triticum > Triticum aestivum. The sequence continues at coordinate 130,983,795 of NC_057814.1, read as the reverse complement.
AGTTCTTGGAAGCTCTGCTCGCATGCTTCCGTCCATACAAATTTCTTGTCCTTCTTGAGTAACTGTGTTATAGGTTTTGCCACAGTGGAGAATCCTTCAATAAACCTCCTGTAATATCCGGCCATTCCTAGGAAACTCCGCACATCTGTAATATTCGCGGGTGGCTTCCAGTCTAGTATGGCCTTGACTTTTTCTGGGTCTACGGCCACGCCTTCTTGGTTCAATATATGGCCCAAGAAACCAACTTGTCTTAGCCAAAATTCGCATTTGCTAAATTTGGCGTACAACTGATGTTTCCTCAATTCTCCCAAAACAATTCTGAGGTGCTCAGCATGCTCTTCTGGTGTCCTTGAGTAAACCAGAATGTCGTCAATGAATACCACCACAAATTTGTCCATGAATTTCATGAACACTTTGTTCATGAGGTGAACGAAATATGCGGGGGCGTTCGTTAGTCCAAAAGGCATCACTGTAAACTCGTATAACCCATATCTGGAAGTGAAAGCTGTTTTGGGAATATCTTCCGTCCGTACCTTCAATTGGTGATATCCCGATCTCAAATCAATTTTTGAGAATACCTTGGCCTGTGCGAGCTGGTCAAACAAATCATTTATTCGTGGCATCGGATATTTGTTTTTGATGGTCACCATATTGAGGGCTCGATAGTCTATGCACAGCCTTAGTGTCCCATCTTTCTTTTTGGCGAACAACACAGGCGAACCCCATGGTGAGGAGCTGGCTCGAATAAATCCTTTGTCCAACAATTCCTTTATCTGCTTCTTCAACTCCACCAATTCTGAGGGTGCCATTCTATACGGCTTCTTATAAATGGGAGCGGTGCCAGGTGCTAGTTCGATGCTGAACTCGATCTCTCGGTCTGGTGGCATGCCTGGTAGTTCTTCAGGGAACACATCAGGGAACTCGCATACCACTGGCACTTTTCTTAATTCTGCAATGTCCATCTTGTTCAGTTTTGGTTTCTGTGATCGTGGCCTTTCTTGAGCGGAAACTCTTATTGTCTTGCCGTGATGGTGAGTGAGAATCACTGTCCGATTGAAACAGTCGATGAATCCTTTGTTGGTGGTCAACCAGTCCATCCCTAAAATGACATCCAGTCCTTTACTTTCCAACACGATGAGATTCGCGTGGAATTGTAATCCTTTGAACTCAATGACCACTCCTTGGCAGTAACCTTGAGCGATTTGCTTATTTCCGAGGGACTTGATGATCATAGATTTTTCCAAGGGAAGTATCGGAAAACCGTGTTGTGAAACAAAACTCTTCGAAACGAACGAATGGGAAGCTCCAGAATCAAACAAAACCGTGGCAGGTACTGTGTTGATAGGGAACGTACCGAGCATGATGTCTGGGGCATTCTGCGCTTCTTCCCTGGTCACATGGTTCAGGGACCCTTCCTGTGGTTGTTGCTGGGGTTGAAGTTGTTGCACTTGGGGGCGGGATTGTTTCCACCATTGTTCGGCTTGGGTGCCGAGTCTCTTGGCTTCGGGCACTGTTTAGCATAATGCCCTTGTTGACCACATGCATAGCAGGTGACCCCTGGACGGTATGTGAACTCCTTATCTCTGGCATGAAACTGTCCGACGGGCCTTGGCTCAGTAGTCGTGGATCTCCTTGCGTCTGTCCTTGGGACCTCAGTCTTGCCTCGGTTGCTGCGGGCAAGAGTCGTCTTGTCCCTCTTCCGCTTACGGATATCTTCCAGACTACGGCGCTCATTCTCCAGGGTGATGGCCTTGTCCACCAGCGTCTTAAAATCCGGAAAGGTGTGTACAATCAGTTGGCATCTCAGTGCTGGTGCCAGGCCGTCCAGGAATTTTTCCATCTTCTTGTTTTCTGTCATGTGCTCGTCGTAGGCATAGCGAGACAGTTGGGTAAACTGGCCGTTGTATTCTGTGACGGACATGCCTCTTTGCTTCAGGTCATCAAACTCTCTTTTCTTGATCTTTAGGATGCTCCTGGGGATGTGTGCCCCACGGAAGCCTTCCTTGAATTCTTCCCAGGTGATGTTGTGTTCCCTGGGATGCATGTGTAGGAAGTTTTCCCACCATGTTGCGGCTGCTCCAGTAAGGTAGTGTGGTGCATAAAGCACCTTCTCATGATCTGAGCACTGAGCGATAATCAGTTTCCTTTCAATCTCACGAAGCCAATCATCGGCTTCCAGTGGCCTGTCGGTGTGAGCAAAAGTTGAGGGGCGAGTCTTCTGTAACTCAGATAACTTGGAATGGGGTTGATAGGGTTCACGGTGGTTTCCCATGTTGATGACATGGTTCATCATCTCTTGGTGCTGTTGCTGGCTTTGCTCGAAGAGACGGCACACTTGAGACAGTGCTGCTTCGCTGTCTTGTTGGCTGGACTGACCCTGAGTGAAATTGTTGCTGGTCTGTGTCCCGTAAACCTCTTCTGGCTGATTGGGCATGGAGCGAGTCCACGGGCGAGACATTTTTCCAGTCTGGGGTATTATTTGCAAAACCCATGAGAAAAATTGTGTAGCACAAAAAAATCTCGCAAAGGCAATAATCAAACGGCTACAAGGTTTTCAAAGAAACACAAATGATTTTTCATGGAGAAGAAGTGCTTAACATAAATCTTACAAGCAAAAAGCAAACACAAGATACAGCACTCAGGATGTGCGTACACAATCCTGACATGTTATTAAAAACTAGCGTACTACTCCGGAAGGCAGCAAACACACCAATACAAACTAGCGTACAGATAAAACAACACATCATACAAGTAGGCATAACAGGCGGCTACTCGGTGCTCTCAGTCGGAGATGGTGAAGATCTCCTTCCCCTTGCCGATGGCAAGGCTCAGTGGTCCAGGAGAATCAACCTCCTCCCCTCTAGCTGGCTCCTGGCACGTGACGCTGCGCTGCGGTGATGGTGCGGGGGCGACTGGTGGTAGAGCGCGTGCGGCAGGCGGTGCGGCTCTGATTGGAGTAGGAGCGATGACTCGGTCGAACTCCTCAGTGGTAGGCAGACGGCGAGCAGTGGCCAAAACGGCCGGTGCATACGAGGCTGAAGATGAGACAAATGTCAGAGGCGGCGCCGTGTGGAGAAGCTCCTTCCTGCTGGCAGGACCGCCCTGGACTAAGTCCATACGGGCAGCCACAAGATCATCTACGAGGTTGTCGAAAGACTCCTCCAGAGCCTTGAGATACTCCACAACCATCTCGATGGCTTCATCTCGTTCCCCCCGATGGCAGGCGAACGCATAGTGGCTAGTGTAAGGCACATGGCATGGGAGGTAGCGGTAGCGACGAGTCTTCATCGTAGGAAGGATGTCCCGAAGGCGAGCTATCGCCTCACGGGCAGCCATCTGCATGGCATGCCTCTCCGTAGGCATGGCCCTTCCCACAAAACGGAAGTGGCGTGCAGCTGAACGTCCTCCCTTGAACTGCACCACAGCTTGGTGCATAGACACGTCGTCACTAAGCTTGTGCTGATAGAGCGTGAACTCCGGGCGAGCTGCTGGCCCGATCGCGGGCTTGGTGATGGAGACGAGGAGCTTGACAAACCCCTCGGGCACGTTGGTGAACACTCGATTCTCACAGCTGCTTCTAGCCATCTACAAAAGTAGGCAAAAATTCTGAGTAGTCATGTCATAAATTTTATGATGACCAACAGAAAATAGCTACAATTGCAAAAATGCTGAAAAAGCACAAAAACGCTAATAACCGATTGGCGCTCGCACCTAGTGGCTTCCTACAGTCAGCCTGGCTTTGATACCAAGCTTGTCACGACCGGTTTTTCAATAAAATAATTATTGAGAGACCAATCCCTTTTACGGACCAGCGAGGAAGAATTCCATCTCACTGATAGACAATATTTTGGTCACAGAAGAAAAATACCAGGAGTACTAAATATAATACAAGGTTGAGCAGAGACTGCCCAACAATTTATTACATGCACACCGCTAAAACAAGACGGCGGATGGGGTGGCAAACTACCAACTCACGATAATAACGGTGGTGGAAATATCATCGCGAAGCGAGTGATATGATTCCAGAAGACTACAACTCATCGAGCGTCGGAGTGAGGCTCGAGAAGACTTATTGCGGGTGGCGGAAGCATATACAACACAAGTGACCAATATCCGGGATCGCGCAGGACTGACTGGGACTCCTCTAGGCATCGGACGCGCTATCAAACTCTTCATCCAAGAGATCGCCTTCGTCAACATCTGGCCAAATCAACGAGCCAGGTGATTACTATGAAAGTACTCGCAAGACAGTTCGGACATAAGGTATAACAAATGTAAACATGAAACATATGAACAAGTTAACCAGTGCGATTAGACATAGAGATAATAAATACTGGGTGCCAAGCGAGGGTCTGAATGACGCCTCGAGCGGAAACTGCAGAATAGTAATGCGGGTGCCAAACGAGTGTCTGAAAGACTCCTCGAGCGGAAAATGCGGAATAATAATACTGGTGCCAAACGAGTGTCTGAAAGACTCCTCGAGCGGAAAATGCGGAATAATAATACTGGTGCCAAACGAGTGTCTGAAAGACTCCTCGAGAGGAAAATGCAGAATAATAATGCCACAGTTGGGCGTCGGGGAGACACCACATAAAGGGCTTGTAACAGAAAATAAAGACAGTGCATGCCGCAGTCGGACGTCTGAGCGACATCACAGAAAGGGCTTATATTGTAGCTCAATAATACAATAGTTCGGGAACATAACTTATCACAAGCATGAGACAAAAATATAAAGTTAGCCCATCCACAGGGATAACAATAAAACTGAATTACCACTTGAGCTTGTTCACCGGGGACAAGTTTTTCACACGGATAGATATGGATATAATGTTTACAGTACTGATCATAGATACGATGATTTGGAAAGAATTGACTCTGCAGAGTTTGTACTTAACCACAGCCAACGGATTTCAGTAGCCACGGGGACTAGTTCCGTCTACGGTGTTTTGGAAGAAACACGTCTAACCAGTACACACCCAATTCAACCATCCGAAGCCAGGGAGCACCCTCGGCAACATTCAAGAAAAACCTTGAGACGGGGAGGCTACAACCTCGCGTAGCATGGGATCAAATTTCTATACGCGCGCTCTAAGGGGGTGCCCCCCCTCTCGGTCCCAACCGGAAACACCCATTCCCCCTGACTGGATGACTGGCTTTAATCCTGGGCCAAGGTACCATCATCCCGGCCTCTCTGTTTGGTGTGTACACGGAAAGAGGTTACCAACTTACTAAACCGTATCCTGGCAATGAGACATGTGGTAGCACGGAAAGGGGAAGGGACGGTAACACGGCTCCAACCTTGTTAACATCGGAAAAGTCGGATGACGCAAGGCTGGCATGCTACAACATTACCACCTTGCTGCCCTTCATGTCATCACATGGTTAGGCCATCTCTCATCAGAGATCATCGCAACTTTGGAACATGCGGGGAAAAGAATGACAACGTAGCTCCAACCACGTTGACGTCGCAGAGAGTCGGATGACGCAAGGCTGGCATGCTACAACAGTACCACCTTGCTGCCCTTCATGTCATCACATGATTAGGCCACCTCTCATCAGAGGTCATCGCAACTTTGGAACAACCAGGTCGTTGCCTTACAAGCAACGAGGCATCTTACCGACACTCATATGCCACGCACAAACTCTCACGTGAACATGCAAAACACCTGTCATATCAAATGTTCAAAACATTCTTGCCTGGTTCGGAGAAGTCGGAGTCTAGCTCGGCGAAGTTCGCGGCTCCGTCACCTCTCCCGGAACCTACGGCAATCACGAAACGGGTACTAACGTGAAAACCAACACATGCACAGAAACTTTTCCAAATATTTTTCAAATAAATCCCATAAAAAACTAGACAAAATTTGAAGATTGTGAGAAAAAGAATCACTCAAAAATACCTTTTTATTAAAAAGTTATAAAGGTTTCTGTCCAGGGACTTATGTGTAATGAAACAGAAAAGTTCCAGGGTTTTAACTGAGAAAACAGAAAACGCTTCGGCTGGGAATGCGCAAGCGCAAAGGAGAAAACGTATTTCGCCCGAATGTCAGGTTTGAAAAGCTCGCCGGCGCCCGAAGACTGCGGTGGACGCCGGCGTCGAACCACGGCGAGTTAGGAGAAACGGAGGGTACCAAGAGCTTCAGCGTCCTCTTCCGCGTCGGTGGGTGGTGGACTCGTCCAACGGGGAGCACTACGTCGACGGCGACACTTTCTCCGGCGGACGGTGGCTCGGGTGAGGTTGGGGAACTCCGGTGGAGGGCTGCAAGCTACAAATTGAGGCGCGGGTCAGAACGAGGGATGCATGGTGAAGCTACTGGCAAGAGAATGGAGGCGGAGGAGCACACACGGGGGCGAATCGGGCTGGATCCCGTGGCGGGTCTCGGCGGCCGGAGTCGAGGAAGGAGACCTCCTCGGGGCTCTTCCAGTGGCTAGGCGTGCTCTAGGGGGAGTGCAGGGATGGTGGGTGCTCGAGTCGAAGCTCGGGACCCCTATTTATAGGCAGATCGACGGGGTGGCCGTGAACGGAGAATCTCCGGCGAGCGATTACGGCGGAGCAGTGGATTTGCAGGTGGTCTGAGCGGCCAGGCAGCATCAGTGGAGGTTACTGGAGTCATTTCGCAGCTGAACGGAGATGGTCTTGGTGTAATGGCGTCGGTCCATGGTGAGGTGACCGCACGGGCTCAACGGCGGCAGAGAGCGCGCTCCGCGCCCTGCGGTTCACGACGAGAGCGGCAGCGTGTTCGGGGGAGTGGAAGGCCACGCGGCGAGCTCCGGTGGTTTGGGCGGCGCTGGGTGGCGTCGTCGGCGCCGTGTCTCCCGCTGGCGCCCGCAAAGCCGCCGCCGGCGTCGGTCACGGGGCGGCGCACCTTCTGCTGCTCGTCGCCGACGCCCGCAAGGCGCCAGGCGTTCGTGCGATGCAGGAACAAGAGGGCGAGGACGAGGAGCAAGGCGACGCGGTGGCACTGGCGAGATCGATGTCCATCTCTGAAGAAAACGACAGTGAGCACTGAACTGAATCTCTGAAACTTCTGAACTTGACAATGACCATGCACTGCAGGTGTTCGACAGAGAGATTATGCAATGAGATGAATTTTTCTGGAGTTGTAACTTGGTGAGATGATCACTCAATGCATCCAGAGGCTGCCTGATTTTACTTGAAATTTTTGGAGAAGGTTTGGAATGAATTTCACCAAATTTGGCAAATCTGGTCCAAACTTGCAGCAAGTGTAGTTTGAAAATTTTGAACTAAAGACCAGTGGATCTTCATGGTTCTAGGTTGAGGGTTCAAAGGACTAGGAGGGGAAAGAAGTTTCGGGTCAAAGATCAAGACAGAAAGTGGAGTTCCTTTGTAACTCTCCAAGTAGTAGGATAGAAGACAGAAATTTGTTTGAATGGAATTTGAATGGAAATAATCACATGGGGAGGTTCAACTTGCTGGATTTGATGCAAACCATGATCCAAAGGTGAGGGAGTGGTTAGGAGAGAGGATTGGCACTAATGCCATGGCAAGAGGGAATAGTTGAAAGTGGCAAAGGACTTTCCAAAAGCCATAGTGCAGATTCAAAAAGATTTTCAAAAGTTATTTTCCCAAATGAAAAACATTTTGTCTTGAGTCCAAAAAGAAAAGCAAGAACTTCCAAGACCAAAGGCAGATCTTGGATGAATCCAAACAAAACTTTTGCCATAAAGAAAAATATATGAGAGGGAGAGTTCTCTTGAAGAAAAATTTAAATCACTCCCCTCAGGTCAAATAAAATCTTTTGAAAAATCCAAATAAAAAACTTGGGTGTCACAGAGTCCCGGCCGGCTCATAAGAGTGTCCGGCTCGGACTCTCAATTACTCTTGCCTTACACTACAAGTTCTACCATAATAATGATTGTAACTACGGGCCTTAAGCCGTATCCGGGTCTTAAGCCCATCTTTGTCCCACCGTCTTCAAGCTTAGCACCGAGCTTCTGGCAATGACCATATGAGTAACCCGGCCCCTCCTGGCGGGTGACTCTAAGGTCTATATCCTCAACATTAGGCCCAGATTGATTTGAGCCGTCTCATGTCAATCTTCAATCCTTTCGATAGAAAATCTCCGACTTACAATTGCGTGAATGTCATAGCCCGGCGTGACGTCATCCTCTGGACTCCGGGTAATCCGCCGTGACGTCATCTTCCATTAAGTCCGTTTTTTACTCCACCAGATCCGCAACGGATCTTATCTTTACTGCTATCCCAAAAATCGAGGTGTTTCGTGGGGAGATAACCACGCCGCGGTTTCCTCGTTTATCGCGCCCACTTATGAGCTCCCCCTTATAAATAGCCCGGCCCGACGGGCCTTCAGCCACTCTTCTTCTTCGTCTTCTTCCTCTGTCCCCCGAGAGCTCGAACTCCGCCGCCGCCGCCGCGCCCCCAGTCTTCGTCAACCTTGGCCGCTGCATCACCCTGACTCGGTCCAGACAAACGGCGGCAACCTCTGCATCCCTTCAGCACCGGTAAGTCCTCGCTACCCCGTAGAACAGATCTGCAGCAGGGTTCGTCCGTGTTCGTCCATGTTCGTCGCCGTCGCCCACAAGCTCCGGTAGTTTTCATTTTTACTGCCCTTTTTTGATCTTAGCCTTGTATAGAACCACTGCGGTAGCTGTTTAGCACCCATTTCTCATGCAAGTAGACCTCTTTTTACTGCATGAAGGTCTCATTCGAGCTCAAGAACTCCCCTGCGTCTGTTTTTTAGGTCTAGAAATTTTCCTTTTGACCGACCATTTTGATCCAAAATATTTACTGCAATGTGTGAAACCTGTTTTCACCACACTTAGTAAAAAACTGCACTCATTGAGTCATGGCGGTTTACATTTCCGGTTTAAAGAAACCACGCGCCGTAGAATCTTCCGACTCAAAGGAGACCATGCGCCATAGAATTTTCCGGCTCAAAGGAGACCATGTGCCATAGAATTTTCCGGCTCCTCTGTGATAAGGCCATAGACAATCGAATTACTCTCAATACCTAGGGCGGCTTAAATAACCCGCTGCACCTAGATATATGTCATTAGTCCCCTCCATAAGCCGCCACTTTAACATTGACCTGTAAATTTCCTCCGGCTTATAATTAAACCAGACGTTTCCTTTTATCATAGGCTGCCGACTTTCATCATGCCTCCCAAAGCTCCTAAAGCCTCCATCACTTGCAATTGGATGAGGTCCAATGTCACCAACGAGACCTTAGCAGATTTTGTCAAGTCAGGCTATCTGCCCAAGAAGGACGTCATGTCCTACCGTGCCCCCGACCCATAAGAGGAGAGACCACAGCCACGGGACGGGGAGGTGGTCATTTTTCAGGATCACATGAGCCGGGGCTTCGCACCGCCCGGCTCAAAGTTTTTTAGAGACGTGCTGAACTTCTTTGACCTGCGGCCACAAGATATAGGACCCAACTCGGTGTCCAACATATGCAATTTCCAAGTGTTCTGCGAGGTTTACCTTGGAGAAGAGCCCAGTCTGCTACTCTTCGGAGAGCTTTTCTACTTGAACCGCCAGAACGAGTGCGCCAACGGGCCAAGTTTGGAGCTAGGCGGCATCTCCATTCAGAGACGGAGAGACTGTCTTTTCCCTTATGCCGAGCCGCCGAGTCACCTAAAAGGACTGGAATCTGACGTGGTTCTATTGCCAAGACACGTCACCGGCTGACGAGAGCCCACTGCCCGGCTTTCGCCCTTCACGTCTGGAGCCAACCCACCCGCTATCTGACAAGTTAACTCAGGCGGAACGCCAACCTCTGCTCCCCACCATCAACAAGATCAAGGCTCTCCTGGGCAATGGTCTCAACGGAATCGATCTGGTCCGGGTCTGGATCTCCTGGCGGGTGATCCCATTGAGCCGCCGCCCCAGCTTAATGTGCGACTACACGGGCCGAAAGGATGACCCCCAGAGACACAGCCGCAACGATCTTCCTGAAGATGTTGCAGAGGATATGACCAAGGCTCTCTTGAACGAGACCCTAGCAGACTACGGGAGGACCGGGTTAGCCCCCTTCTGCAAGACCAACCCAGCCCCAGCGGTAAGCCGCTGATCTGAACATCTTATCTTCTTCTGTATATAACTTTCATCTGAATCTTTTAAGAAATCATCATTGTATTTTCAGGCTGATGACAAATTTGGAAGGTCAAATATGACCACGAGGCGGCCAAGAAGGCCAGGAAGGCGAAGAAAGCCGCCAAGAAAGCCGCTCCCCGCAAGAAGGGAAGTAGGCCAACTGCTTCAGAGCTGATGCAACTAAGCGACAGCTCCGAGTCAGAGGTAACCCCTGAACCTGTAAACTCTTGTTATATCTGTTATTTATTTCTGCCCGCCTTATCAATACTATTCATCAACAGGATGACACCGGTGCAAGTAACCCGGTGGTTGAAGAGGTAATGTCACTTTCCTCCGACTCGGAGCCCTTGCCAAGGCTGAAAGTCCGAAGGGTAACCCGGAAAGTAAGCTTTTCACATCCTTTAGCTTATCAAGATCCTCAATTTATTTTGAAGCGACAGGTTCATGAGAGCCGGCGTCACACCCGGACCAACAAGGACGCCGACCTCTCCTCCGGGTTACCTGACGCATCGAGGAAGCGCCGAACTAAGGTTATCTCCAACTTGTACCCTTTTCATCCTTTCGCGGGTGTTATACGTCAGCTACTCAATTCTTCTGACTCAAATTATCAGGAGACTTCCCCCTCTTCGGGCGACTCTATGCAGTCGAACCTGCCGGCTTTCAAGACTGTGCCCGGGTAATAATGATCATCTTATGGTGTACTTTGTCTTTACTTACACTCTTGTGCTTAACCTTTCTGTCTTTTCAGCGCCCAAGCAAACTCAGCAAAAGGGCGAAGAAGAACAAGCCGGTCGATGAGCCGGACTTGCCTGAGCCGGAGGTAGCCGCTCAAGAACCGCCAGCTACCTCTGCTCCTGAGGCCGCTGCTCCAACCAACAAGCCCATAGCAGAAGCTTCTGTTATCCCGGAGGCCTCCAGCTCGGCTCAACCAGCAGATGACCCGGATGTGGTAATCACCCGGACGGAATTTGTTGAGCCGGGAAGACCTACTGCACTGGCCAAGTGTTCTGCCAAGGGGGAGTTGCTACAGCCCCGCTGGGTTAATCTGGACCTCTCCGACTACACCAACCTAAGCATCGGAGAGCTCGTCTCCGGCTACGTCAACCAAGTGCACAAGAGCCGGGACGTAGAGATTGCCATGGTGAACCAGATTCAGCAGAAGTCTGAGGTATTATTCTTCTGTCCTCTTACTTACTGCATAATTACCTTTACCATGCTAGCCCCCAAGTCGACGACTTATGATTGAGTATGTTGTAGACTTAAGTTCCGGCTTATTTCCATGAACCGGTAGTTTGTAGATAGGAACGTTCGATATGCATTAGCCCCCAAGTGCCAAGTGTCTTTGCTTGGAAAACGCTTGGGACTTTAAATTTTTATAATAACTATTCATGCTATAACCCGGAAATTTATGCAGGCTGCTGGCAAGAAGTTTGAGGCTGATATCTCTGATCTCAAGACCCGGCTGAAGACGCAAGAAACTGAGACCCGGAAAGCAAATGCTAAATTTGTGTCCAGTATTGCTGCGCAGGAGAAGCTGAAGACGGACTTCGACGCGGAACGGAGAGCCTGGGCCGAAGAGAAGGCTGCTCTGGTGAACCGGGCCGAACAGGCGGAGAAGGCTCTCTCAGAGAAGACCGCCGAACTCTCCGGCTTAAAGCGCCAAGTGTCCCAGATGGTTGCCGCAATCTTCGGTAAGTCATTTTACCGGCTTTCATCAAGTTTGTAGTCTTTATATCTCATAACTCACCCTTGTCGGCGGCTTATCTTATTCTGTTAAACAGGTCCCAGAAGTGCCAACCTCAACCAGAGTGTGGTAACCAAGCTGAAGGCCGTGTACACCCTGGTGGAGCAACTCTACACCGGGTCACAGCGTGCCTTGGCTGTGGTGGCCCTATCCAACGAGGTGCCGACTCACCTGGCGGAAGTGCTTCGCCGGCTCGCCGTTCTGCCTCAACGTATCCAAGAGCTGCGACGGGCCTCTGCAAGAGCCGGAGCTATCGCCGCGCTGAGCCGGGCCAAGGCTTTCCTTCCCGAGTTAGACCCGGCGGACATCGCCCTCGGCTATCCAAGTCTGAAGGAAGACGGCACGGCCTTCGACCAAAGAGACTTTGCCGCCTGCGTGAAGATCGTGCGCCCGGTGGCCACCCTTATTGGAAACGACACAGATCTGACCAAGTACCAGCCGGGTTACAATGCGGAAAATCAGAGGATCCCGACCCCGCGCTATGAAGCCCTCAGCTTAATCCCGCCGGCTCGTCAGCACACCTTCGCCCCGGAGATTGACCCGGCCGGGTTAATTGACGAGGAAGCTCAATTCGAAGCTCTGAGCGGCATCGACTGGAAGTCGTCGACTTTCCAGACCTTGGGAACAGCCGGAGGAGAAGAGAGGGACGAGCCGGAGACTTCAACCCAGCAAGCGTCGTAACTCTGCTGGCGGCTTATCAAACAATGCCTCACCCTTTTGGACTCCACGAGTCTTGTAATAGAATAGGGTCAACACTTTAACTGTGCCGTGCCATCGTGCACGCATTGAATGCTGAAGTCTATTGAAATTGTCTTCCTTATATTCCTCCGGGTCGTAATCAATCATTTATTTTCCTTAAGCTCAAAATAGTTGCCTTCGACTATCCTGCATAGGACAAATCACAAGTCTCTAGGCGGCTTACCGCGCTGAGAATCATAGGTTTTAGATATATAACCCGGATATGAATCAAAAAAGACTGGTCCTCAAGTATGTCCTTAATACAGCCGTAATAACACACTTAGCGGCCTGCAAGCATGCTTCCGGTTTAAATAACCCGGGTAATAAGGTTGATACCTCAATTCTGGTTTACCTGTCTTAATAACACCCATTGTGTTCAACTAACACTGTAAATCAAAGTTAAGCCGGCAAAGTGAGACCCGGCCGTACACACTTTGAAATAATCAGAAGAAACTTGCTATAAAGCAGAAGAACTTAGGGGCTTCCGGTTCGAATACGACCAGAGACCCGGCCCAAAGGGGTTATGCTAGGATTCGAATACGATCATATAGCCCCCAGTGGGTGTGGCGATGCCAATCAAGAGGGTACCGACAGCTATGTTCTCTTTGGTTCGAATACGACCCATGTTTGAACAGGAAGCCCCCAAATGACTTTAAGAATTGTTTAACGACGCTGATTCGAATACGATCCACGTCGGTTCTCAAAGGGGTTAAACTAAGATTCAAATATGATCAAAGAAAATTCCCCAATGAGCTCGGCACTTTGCCAATCAAATGGGTATCGACAGCTATGTTCTCTTTGGTTCGAATACGACCTATGTTTGAACAGGAAGCCCCCAAGTGACCTTATTGCTTACGGCTAGATTCGAATACGATCATAAGCCGGATCCTCCTTCAAGTTATCATGTAATCTTGCAATGAAAACAACACGTGCACATTTGGAGGAGAAAAAAGGACAGAGGTCCTGCTTTATTGCTTATATAATATATACATGGCTTAGAGAAATATGTACATTATGAGAGCCGGTGGCTCAAGTGTAGTAAGGCCGAAGCTGAGCTATGTTCCACGGCCGACGGGTCTCTTCCTCCGACTTACGTGAATCTTTGTGCTCCCGAATGTCAATGAGGTAATATGACCCGTTGTGCAAATTCTTGCTGACCACAAAGGGCCCTTCCCAAGGCGGGGATAGCTTGTGCGCATCTGTTTGATCTTGGATGAGCCGGAGCACCAGACCGCCTTCCTGGAAGACCCGGGATTTAACCCGGCGACTATGATAACGGCGCAGGTCCTGTTGGTAAATTGCTGAGCGAGCTGCTGCCACATCACGCTGCTCGTCCAACAAGTCAAGAGCATCCTGGCGCGCCTGTTCATTATCCGCCTCAACGTAAGCCGCCACTCGAGGCGAGTCATGACGGATGTCACTAGGGAAGACTGCCTCTGCCACGTAAACCATGAAAAAAGGCGTGAAACCTGTAGACCTGTTAGGAGTAGTATTGATGCTCCATAACACGGAGGGAAACTACTCCACCCAACAACTCGGCGTCCGTTGCAAAGGGACCAAAAGCCAGGGTTTGATGCCTTTCAGAATCTCCTGATTAGTTCTCTCAGCTTGACCATTGGATTGAGGATGAGCCACTGAGGAAACATCAAGTCGGATATGCTCTCGTTGACAAAACTCTTCCATGGCGCCTTTGGATAGATTGGTGCCATTGTCAGTTATAATGCTGTGCGGAAAGCCAAAGCGAAAGATCACCTTTTTCATAAACTGAACTGTCGTGGCTGCATCACACTCGCTAACTGGCTCTGCTTCTACCCACTTGGTAAATTTGTCAACTGCCACCAAGAGGTGGGTCTTCTTATCCTTGGACCTTTTAAAAGGCCCAACCATATCAAGCCCCCAGACCGCAAAGGGCCAAGTAATTGGGATCATCCTCAGCTCCTGAGCCGGCACATGAGCCCGTCGCGAGAACCTTTGGCAACCATCACATTTACTGACCAAGTCCTCCGCATCAGCATGAGCCGTCAGCCAATAAAAACCATGGCGAAAAGCCTTGGCCACAAGAGACTTTGAGCCGGCGTGATGGCCACAATCCCCTTCATGAATCTCACGCAAGATCTCTTGACCTTCCTCAGGGGAGACACAACGCTGAAACGCTCCTGTAACACTACGGTGATGCAACTCGCCATTGATAACAATCATTGACTTAGCCCGCCGGGTTACTTGTCTGGCCAAAGTTTCATCCTCAGGCAACTCTCCCCGGGTCATGTAAGCCAAATAAGGTACTGTCCAGTCCGGTATGATGTGGAGAGCCGCCACCAGTCGTGCCTCCGGGTCAGGGACAGCCAAGTCTTCCTCTGTAGGCAACTTAACAGAAGGGCTATACAGGACGTCCAGGAAAGTATTAGGCGGCACCGGTTTTCGCTGAGAGCCCAGCCGGCTTAAAGCATCAGCCGCCTCGTTCTTCCTGCGATCGATGTGTTCCACTTGGTAACCCTGAAAGTGCCCAGCAATGGCATCAACTTCGCGGCGATAAGCCGCCATGAGAGGGTCCTTGGAATCCCACTTTCCTGATACTTGTTGAGCCACCAAGTCTGAGTCGCCGAAGCACCTTACCCGGCTCAAGCTCATCTCTTTAGCCATCCGAAGACCATGGAGCAAGGCCTCGTACTCAGCCGCGTTGTTAGTGCAAGGAAACATCAACTGTAGCACATAATGGAACTTGTCACCTTTAGGGGAAGCCAACACGACTCCAGCCCCCGAGCCCTCCAACTGCCTGGACCCATCAAAGTGTATAGTCCAGTATGTGTTATCCGGCTTTTGCTCGGGCACTTGTGACTCTGTCCAATCATTGATGAAATCCACCAAGGCCTGAGACTTAACAGCAGTGCGTGGCACGTATTTCAGACCATGAGGTCCAAGCTCTATAGCCCACTTAGCCACTCTCCCTGTGGCCTCTCTGTTTTGAATGATATCACCAAGAGGGGCAGAACTGACCACAGTGATGGGATGACCCTGGAAATAATGCTTAAGTTTCCGGCTCGCCATGAACACACCATAAACAAGCTTCTGCCAATGCGGATACCGCTGCTTGGACTCAATGAGCACTTCGCTGACATAATAAACCGGCCGCTGAACCAAATGCTCCTTACCCTCTTCCTTGCGCTCCACCACCACGGCCACACTGACGGCTCGTGTATTAGCAGCCACATACAGTAATAAAGGCTCCTTGTCAACTGGAGCAGCAAGGACTGGGGGCTCTGCCAGCTGCTTCTTCAAATCCTCAAAAGCGGTATTAGCTGCATCATTCCAGACAAAGTTATCAGTTTTCTTCATCAACTGATATAATGGCATGGCCTTCTCACCCAAACGGCTTATAAACCGGCTTAAAGCAGCGATGCGACCCGCCAAGCGCTGAACGTCATTTATACACGCCGGCTTAGCCAGGGAGGTGATGGCCTTGATCTTCTCCGGGTTAGCTTCAATACCTCTGTCAGAAACCAAAAAACCCAAGAGTTTGCCTGCAGGAACACCAAAAACACACTTGGCCGGGTTAAGCATCATCTTGTAAACCCGGAGATTATCAAAGGTTTCCCTTAAATCATCTATCAGGGTTTCCTCCTTTATGGACTTAACCACAATATCGTCCACATAAGCATGAACATTGCGCCCAATCTGGTTATGAAGACAGTTCTGTACACAGCGCTGATAAGTCGCCTGTGCACACTTGAGTCCAAAGGGCATAGACACATAGCAGAAGGCTCCAAAGGGAGTGATGAATGCCGTCTTCTCCTGGTCCTTAACTGCCATTTTAATCTGATGATATCCGGAGTAAGCATCCAAGAAACTTAAGCGCGCACAACCTGCCGTAGCATCAATAATTTGATCAATACGGGGAAGGGCAAAAGGATCAGCCGGACACGCCTTGTTTAAGTCCGTGTAGTCCACACACATCCGCCAAGTGACGTTCTTCTTGAGTACGAGCACCGGGTTAGCTAACCATTCTGGGTGAAAGACTTCGACAATAAACCCGGCCGCCAAGAGCCGGGCCACCTCTTCTCCAATGGCTTTCCGCCTCTCTTCATTAAACCGCCGAAGGAATTACCTGACCGGCTTAAATTTCGGATCAACATTGAGAGTGTGCTCAGCGAATTCTCTAGGTACACCTGGCATGTCGGACGGCTTCCATGCGAAAATGTCCCTATTCTCACGGATGAACTCGATGAGCGCGCTTTCCTATTTTGGATCCAGATTGGCACTGATGCTAAACTGCTGAGATGAATCTCCGGGAACGAAATCAACAAGTTTAGTCTCGTCAGCCGATTTAAATTTCATCGCCGGCTCATGCTCCGTAGTCGGCTTTTTCAGAGAAGTCATGTCTGTTGGGTCAACGTTGTCTTTGTAAAACTTTAACTCCTCTGTTGCGCAGACAGACTCTGCATAAGCTGCATCGCCTTCCTCACACTCCAAGGCCACCTTCCGGCTGCCGTGAACCGTAATGGTCCCATTATGACCCGGCATCTTGAGCTGTAAATATACGTAACACGGCCGTGCCATGAACTTGGCGTAAGCCGGCCGCCCAAATATGGCATGGTACGGACTTCTTATCTTGACCACCTCAAAGGTCAATTTTTCCACCCTGTAGTTGTGCTCATCTCCAAAGGCCACTTCCAACTCGATCTTGCCGACTGGGTAAGCCGACTTACCAGGTACCACACCATGGAAAATAGTGTTTGATTGGCTGAGATTCTTATCAATCAACCCCATACGACGAAATGTCTCATAATAGAGGATGTTGATGCTGCTGCCTCCATCCATGAGTACCTTAGTGAACTTATATCCTCCCACCTGAGGAGCCACCACCAGGGCCAAGTGACCCGGATTATCCACCCGGGGAGGGTGATCCTCCCTACTCCACACTATAGGCTGCTCAGACCACCGCAAGTAGCGTGGAACCGCCGGCTCAACAGCATTCACAGCCCTCTTATGAAGCTTCTGATCTCGCTTACACAGACTGGTGGTAAACACATGATACTGTCCACCGCTAAGCTGCTTTGGATTGGTCTGATAACCTCCCTGCTGCTGTTGATGACCCTGGCCAGACTGCTGATTAAAGCCCCCTTGACCGTTCTGAGGGTTAGAATTTGAGCCGCCGCCCGGGCCATGAAAGCCGCCGGCGCCTGAGCCGCCGCCCGGGCCATTGTAATTCTTAAAGGCCTTCATGATTGCACAATCCTTCCATAGATGAGTTGCTGGCTTCTCTCTAGAGCCATGCCTTGGACAAGGCTCATTCAACAGTTGCTCCAGCGTCGGGCCTGACCCGCCGCCTCGGGGAGGGGGCCTCCCCTTGCGTCGCTGGTTATTACCTTGTGAGCTGGCGTTGGCTACAAACTCTAGGCTGCCATCGGCCTTGCGCTTGCCTCCTCCTTGGTTTCCCGGGTTATGCTGAGGACCCTTGCCATTGCCGTTCTTCTTTCCCTTCCCTGTCCTTTCATCATCTGAAGCGGGGTCCTTGGTACCATCAGAATCGGCGTACTTGACAAGAGCCGCCATCAGTGTACCCATATCATTGCAGTCGCGCTTAAGCCGCCCGAGTTTCATCTTCAGGGGCACAAAACGACAATTCTGCTCCAACATTAAGACTGCAGAGCCGGCATCCATCTTATCCGAGGAATGTATTATCTCCTTAACCCGGCGAACCCAATGTGTCGTAGACTCACCCTCCTGCTGCTTGCAGTTAGTCAAATCCACAATTGACATAGACTGCCTACAGGTATCCTTGAAGTTTTGGATGAACCGGGCCTTCAGCTCAGCCCAAGACCCAATGGAATTCGGTGGTAGCCCTTTCAACCAAGTGCGGGCAGTCCCATCTAACATCATGGTGAAGTACTTAGCCATGGCCGCTTCACTGACCTCCAGCAGTTCCATAGCCATCTCATAACTCTCGATCCAGGCTGCGGGTTGTAAGTCTGCCGTGTAATTAGGCACCTTCCTAGGGCCTTTGAAGTCCTTGGGTAGACGTTCATTGCGGATAGCTGGCACTAAACAAGGGACACCCCCAGTCCTGGTAGGGATACCCACGTCGACGGAAGTCGTCGGATAAGCCGGGGGAGTCTGGTAAGCCGTCAGCTGAGGCACCTGTTCCGCCTCTTGCCGCGCTCTGTCTTGGCCTGCTGCGTGAAAGGCTCCGTTATGAGCCGGGCCATGGCCAGGGGGCGGGTCATGGCGTCGGACGTTACTTGAGCCGGTCGCTGAGACCATGTGTCTGCTGTAACTCGGGCTCCGGCCTGGACGAGGGGTCGAGTGGATCCTGTCCCGGCTGTAGGAGTACGCCTCTTGCTGCGCCAGTGCCGTCTGAAGGAGTTCCCTGACCCGGCGGGTTTCAATAGCCGTCGGAGAGTCGCCGTCAATTGGGAGAGCCGCCAGCCGTGCTGCCGCGGCGACCATGTTCTCCAGCGGGTTGGCATAATGACCCGGTGGTATTGGCACGTACTGAGGCGGGGCAGGGGGCATCTGGGGAGGCCCCATCACTTGTGGCTGAATAGGGGTCCCAGACCCGGGCACTATGACCCCTGGCGGGTTACTAGACCCTGCACCTGGCGTGTTGAAGAGGTTTCGTGGATCGTAAACCGGAGGGAGTCGAGATTGGGCCTTTTGATGCCTCCTTCTCAGGACCTCATTGGACGCGTTTTGATCCATCGTGAGCCGGAAGGACTGCGCTTGAATCAACTGGGTTTGGGCGTCGAGAGCCGCCCTTTCCGCAGCCATCCTGATCCCTTCTGCTGCCAGATCCTCCTTAGCTTTCACTAGATCCAACTTTAACTGTGCCACCTCCGCATCATGCTGAGCTTGATCCGCCGGGTCAACCGTGGCGGTTAACAGGGCCGTCATCTTGTCCGTGAGATCCATTAGCACCTGAGCCGGCGAGGGCACCGGGTTTCCCGCTCCAGCAGCAGGGTTCTGAACAGGCTGTGCACCGGCCATAAAGACTCCAACCTGACTTGGCGGCTCAAACGGGTCCGGAATACTGTCACCATCGGAACAACCCATGAGCCTGCCATCTTGAAGTTGATACAACGAGTTTGACTCATCGGTGGACGACTTGCCGTCAGAGCCGGCGGCCGTCTCATCACCAGATCCAGATCGATCAGAGGGCCCTCCATGGATGCATCCCACAAAAGCATGCCTTAAGGCAGGCCGGGCCCGGGCGGGTCGTGCACGCTGAGCCGTCTCAATGAGATCGGCGCAGAGATCCGGCTCAGGGCCCGGCTCACCAATCTTGCCAATGAAAACATGAATTCCGCCGAAGGGGACCCGGTACCCGTACTCAATTGAGCTGGCGTCGGGGCCCCAGTTTGCATCGTCGATGTAGAGCTTGCCGCGACGACTCTTGGTCATCCGGCCCACAGCGTATCCCTTGAGCCCTTCGAAGCTGCCCTTCAAGAACTCAAATCCACCGTGCGCTGGCCCCACGGTGGGCGCCAACTGTCGTGGAATTGTCACGGCAGATGTCCTCAAGCTAGGACTTAGTCGTGGAGCCATCGCCGCTAGGAAGCTTGAAGGGGTTAACGGGACAAGGAACACGAGGGTTATACTGGTTCGGCCCCTTGCGGTGAAGGTAAAAGCCTACGTCCAGTTGAGATGGTATTGATTAGGGTTTCGAGGACCAGGGAGCTTAATTGCTATGCCTGGCTCTCGACGAGATCTTCCTTCTCCCCAAAACCGCTGCCGGGTCGTCCCTTTATATAGGGAGGCTGACGCCTAGCAACTCTCAGAGTCCCGGCCGGCTCATAAGAGTGTCCGGCTCGGACTCTCAATTAATCTTGCCTTACACTACAAGTTCTACCATAATAATGATTGTAACTACGGGCCTTAAGCCGTATCCGGGTCTTAAGCCCATCTTTGGCCCACCGACTTCAAGCTTAGCACCGGGCTTCTGGCAATGACCATATGAGTAACTCGGCCCCTCCTGGCGGGTGACTCTAAGGTCTATATCCTCAACAGGACAGTTTGAGAATTACGTGATGATGAAAATTCAAACCTTCTCACAAAGGAATCAGTGAGATAGTGATGCTGACGGCACCTGTCTGACTCGAAGCTCTCAAGATCAGCGTTACGCACATATGTGTAAAATTCTTCCTTGATTCCCGCTCGATCCATGAGGTCCTCCGAAGGCCATTCGCAAGCCCGCACTTGAGCTTCCCTTGGTGGTTCATCGTCAGCATCACGCATTGCGAGCCTGGGTCCTTGCTTCCTTGAAGGACCACCTTGGTACATTTTCCTAAACATATTTCTTCCTCTTAAAAATTTCTGACAATTTTAGTAACTTCAAATAAAAGTGAACCGAGCTCAACAAAATTGATAGGAACTACTCCTACAAGTGCCTAGAGACTATATCATGCATTAGAACTACTTGGGACCATATAAATTTGACATGCAAGCTCAAGAACCTGGTCACCTAAGTAGCAAAAATTTGCAATAAATAAAGCACTAGAACAAAAATAATTGGACCATTGGAGGAGTCACATACCGAAGAACAATCCCCCAAAGCAGTTTTGTGAGTGGAGCTTTGAGCAAGGAGATCGAAAATCACAGCAAAATGAGCTAGAACTCGTGCTTGAGCTGGTTGGTGATTTTTTTTGGGAGGAAGAAGGAGTGTGTGGTGGCTGGAATAAGTGGAGGGGAGCCACCATGGGCCCACGAGGCAGGGGCGCCCCAGGGGGGTGGGCGCGCCCTGGACCCTCGTGGCCAGGTGCTTGCTCCCCCTGTTGTGTTCTCAGTGCCAGATATTCTCAAATATTCCAGAAAAAAATCATATTTAAATTTCAGGGCATTTGGAGAACTTTTATTTTCAGGGTATTTTTTTATTGCACGGATAATTCAAAAAACTGACAAAAAATACTCATTTTACTTTATTTCAACTAAATCACAGAAAGTAAAAGGAGGGTACAGAAGGTTGTGCTTTCTAACTTCATCCATCTCATGATCATCAAAAGGAATGCACTAACAAGGTTGATCAAGTCTTGTTAACAAACTCATTCCGAATAACATGGAACCGGAGAAATTTTGAATAACACTATGTTACCTCAACGGGGATATGCACGTCCCCAATAATAAGAATATCATATTTCTTTTTGACAGTAGGAAGAGGAAATTCAAAACCTCCAAAAATAATTGATGGAATTTTTCCAATAGAGTTTATACTGTGAACTTGAGGTTGTTTCCTTGGAAAGTGTACCATATGCTCATTACCATTAACATGAAAAGTGACATTGCCTTTGTTGCAATCAATAACAGCCCCTGCAGTATTCAAAAAGGGTCTACCAAGAATAATAGACATACTATCGTCCTCGGGAATATCAAGAATAATAAAGTCCGTTAAAATAGTAACGTTTGCAACCACAACAGGCACATCCTCACAAATACCGACAGGTATAGCACTTGATTTATCGGCCATTTGCAAAGATATTTCAGTAGGTGTCAACTTATTCAAATCAAGTCTACGATATAAAGAGAGAGGCATAACACTAACACCGGCTCCAAGATCACATAAAGCAGTTCTAACATAGTTCATTTTAATTTAGCATGGTATAGTGGGTACTCCTGGATCTCCAAGTTTCCTAGGTATTCCACCCTTAAAAGTATAATTAGCAAGCATGGTGGAAATTTCAGCTTCCGGTATCTTTCTTTTATTAGTAACAATTTCTTTCATATACTTAGCATAAGGATTCATTTTGAGCATATCAGTTAATCGCATACGCAAAAAGATAGGTCTAATCATTTCAGCAAAGCACTCAAAATCCTCATCATCCTTTTTCTTGGATGGTTTGGGAGGAAAAGGCATGGGTTTCTGAACCCATGGCTCTCTTTCTTTACCGTGCTTCGTAGCAACAAAGTCTCTCGTATCATAACATTGATTCTTTGATTGTGGGTTATCAAGATCAACAGCAGGTTTAGTTTCTACATCATTATCATTGCTAGGTTGAGCATCATCATGAACATCATTATTAATATTATCGCTAGGTTCATGTTCATTACCAGATTGTGTTTCAGCATCAGAAATAGAAATATCGTTGGGATTCTTAGGTGTGTCAGCAATAGGTTCACTAGAAGCATGCAAAGTCCTATCATTTTTCTTTTTCTTCCTCTTAGAAGGACTAGGTGCTTCTATATTATTTCTCTGAGAATCCTTCTCAATTCTCTTAGGGTGGCCTTCATGGTACAAAGGTTCCTGAGTCACTTTACCTCCCCTAGTTGCAACTCTAACAGCAAAATCATTATTCTTACTATTCAATTCATTGAGCAAATCATTCTGAGCTTTAAGTACTTGTTCTACTTGAGTGGTAACCATAGAAGCATGTTTACTAATGAGTTTAAGTTCACCTTTAACTCTAGACATATAATCACTCAAGTGTTCAATCATATAAGCATTGCGTTTTAATTCTCTACCAAAATAAGCATTGAAGTTTTCTTGCTTAACCATAAAGTCATCAAACTCATCTAAGCATTGGCTAGCAAACTTAGTAGGAGGGATTTCAGCTTTGTCATATCTATGGAGAGAATTTACCTTCACTACCTGTGCCGGGTTATCAAGACCTTGTGTTTCTTCAACAGGCGGTAAATTAAGACCATGTATTTCTTCAACAGGAGGTAAATTCTTAACATCTTCAGCTTTTATACCTTTTTCCTTCATAGATTTCTTTGCCTCTTGCATATCTTCAGGACTGAGAAATAAAACACCTCTTTTCTTTGGAGTTGGCTTAAGAGTTGGTTCAGGAAGTGTCCAAGTATTTCATTTGTCAACATATTATTCAATAGAATTTCAGCTTGATCAAATGTTCTTTCCCTAAAAACACAACCAGCACAACTATCCAGGTGGTCTCTGGAAGCATCGGTTAGTCCATTATAAAAGATATCAAGTATTTCATTTTTCTTAAGAGGATGATCAGGCAAAGCATTAAGTAATTGGAGAAGCCTCCCCCAAGCTTGTGGGAGACTCTCTTCTTCAATTTGCACAAAATTATATATTTCCCTTAAAGCAGCTTGTTTCTTATGAGCAGGGAAATATTTAGCAGAGAAGTAATAAATCATATCCTGG
This sequence comes from Triticum aestivum, assembly GCF_018294505.1. Lineage (NCBI taxonomy): Eukaryota > Viridiplantae > Streptophyta > Magnoliopsida > Poales > Poaceae > Triticum > Triticum aestivum. Next base: position 130,960,143 of record NC_057814.1, on the reverse strand, counting down.
GGACTATGCACACAACCAGGATCAAGAGAATTAAACCATATCTTAGCATCACCCTTTAATGAGAATGGAAATATTTTAAGGATATAATAGTAGCGGGTTTTCTCATCATTAGTGAACAGGGTGGCTATATCATTTAATTTAGAAAGATGTGCCACGACAATTTCAGATTCATAACCATGGAAAGGATCAGATTCAACCAAAGTAATTATCTCATTATCAATAGAGAAATCATAATCCTTATCAGTAACAAAGAAGGTGAAGTAGCATAAGCAGGATCATATTTCATTCTAGCGTCCAGATATTTTTCTTTCAACTTAGCTAATAATTTCTTAAGATCACTCCTATCATTGCAAGCAAGAAAGTCTCTAGCAGTTTCTTCATCCATAACATAGCCCTCAGGCACAACAGGCAATTCATATCTAGGGGAGAATCTTCATCATCACTTTCATCAATATTATCAGTTTCAATAATTTCATTCTCCCTAGCCCTATCAAGTTGTTCATCAAGAAATTCACCAAGTGGCACAGTAGTATCAAGCATAGAAGTAGTTTCATCATAAGTATCCTGCATAGCAGAAGTGGCATCATCAATAACATGCAACATATCAGAATTAATAGAAGAAGCAAGTTTAGGTGTCGCAAGCTTACTCAAAACAGAAGGTGAATCAAGTGCAGAGCTAGATGGCAGTTCCTTACCTCCCCTCGTAGTTGAGGGATAAATTTTAGTTTTCTCGTCTTTTAAGTTCCTCATAGTGACCAGCAGATATAAATCCCAAGTGACTCAAAGAATAGAGCTATGCTCCCCGGCAACGGCGCCAGAAAATAGTCTTGATAACCCACAAGTATAGAGGATCGCAACAGTTTTCGAGGGTAGAGTATTCAAGCCAGATTTATTGATTCGACACAAGGGGAGCCAAAGAATATTCTCAAGTATTAGCAACTGAGTTGTCAATTCAGCCACACCTGGATAACTTAATATCTGCAGCAGAGTATTTAGTAGCAAAGTAATATGATAGTAACGGTAACAGTGGCAAAAGTAACAGTGATAGTTTTGTAGTGATTGACAGTAGCAACGGTAAAGTAACTAAGCGAAGAATAATATATGAAAAGCTCGTAGGCATTGGATCGGTGATGGATAATTATGCCTGATGTGGTTCATCGTGTAACAGTCATAACATAGGGTGACACAGAACTAGCTCCAATTCATCAATGTAATGTAGGCATGTATTCCAAATATAGTCATACGTGTTTATGGAAAAGAACTTGCATGACATCTTTTGTCCTACCCTCCCGTGGCAGCGGGGTCCTTTTAATAGAGTACCGGGCCAAAGCATTACCACATAGTGAATACATGAACTCCTCAAACTACACTCATCACCGGGAGTGGTCCCGATTATTGTCACTTCGGGGTTGCCGGATCATAACACATAATAGGTGACTATAGACTTGCAAGATAGGATCAAGAACTCACATATATTCATGAAAACATAATAGGTTCAGATATGAAATCATGGCACTCGGGCCCTAGTGACAAGCATTAAGCATAGCAAAGTCATAGCAACATCAATCTCAGAACATAGTGGATACTTGGGATCAAACCCTAACAAAACTAACTCGATTACATGATAAATCTCATCCAACCCATCACCGTCTAGCAAGCCTACGATGGAATTACTCACGCACGGCGGTGAGCATCATGAAATTGGTGATGGAGGATGGTTGATGATGACGATGGTGACGGATTCCCCTCTCCGGAGCCCCGAACGGCTCCAGATCAGCCCTCCCGAGAGAGTTTAGGGCTTGGCGGCGGCTCCGTATCGTAAAACGCGATGAATCCTTCTCTATGATTTTTTTCTCCCCGAACGTGAATATATAGAGTTGGAGTTGAGGTCAGTGGAGCACCAGTGGGCCCACGAGGTAGGGGGGCGCGCCCAGGGGGAAGGCACGCCTCCCACCCTCGTGGACAGGGTATGTGCCCCCTGGCCTTGATTCTTTCGCTAGTATTTTTTATTATTTCCAAAAATAATCTCCGTGAACTTTCAGGTTATTCCGAGAACTTTTGTTTTTGCACAAAAATAACACCATGGCAATTCTGCTGAAAATTGCGTCAGTCCGGGTTACTTCCATTTAAATCATGCAAGTTAGAGTCCAAAACAAGGGCAAAAGTGTTTGGAAAAGTAGATACGACGGAGACGTATCAAGAGCTCATGATTGGGGCATGAATATAACATTGACTTAAGCCTCCACCAAGCTTCAGCGATGCTTTCTCCTTCACGAGGCCAAAAATTATATATATAATTACGATCACGATGAACCAGATGGATAGGATAAAACTTCTGATGAAATTCCAATTTCAATCGGTTGTAGTTCCATGATCCAACATCATCGCATAGCCTAAACCATGTCAATGTCTTTCCTTTCAAAGATAAAGGGAAGACCTTCTTCTTTATAACATCCTCGGGCATACCTACAAGCTTAAATAATCCAAAAACTTCATCCACATAGATTAGGTGCAAATTGGGATGTAATGTTCCATCTCCTGCAAAAGGATTAGCTAGAAGTTTCTCTATCATACCCGAAGGAATTTCAAAGTAAACATTTTCAGTAGGTTCAGTAGGTTGAGGAGAAACTCTTTGGTCTACTGGTCGGGGTGAAGATACCCCGAACAAGCCCCTCAAAGGATTACTTTCCATAGTAACAAGTGACAGTAAATTTCAGCACACTATATAAAGTTTTCCTTACCAAATTCCACTTACCAAAGGCGCTTCACTCCCCGGCAACGGCGCCAGAAAAGAGTCTTGATGACCCACAAGTATAGGGGATCTATCGTAGTCCTTTCGATAAGTAAGAGTGTCGAACCCAACGAGGAGTAGAAGGAAATGACAAGCGGTTTTCAGTAAGGTATTCTCTGCAAGCACTGAAATTATCGGTAACAGATAGTTTTGTGATAAGGTAATTCGTAACGGGTAGCAAGTAACAAAAGTAAACAAGGTGCAGCAAGGTGGCCCAATCCTTATTGTAGCAAAGTACAAGCCTGGACAAACTCTTATATAAAGGAAAATGCTCCCGAGGACACATGGGAATTATCGTCAAGCTAGTTTTCATCATGCTCATATGATTCGCGTTCGTTACTTTGATAATTTGATATGTGGGTGGACCGGTGCTTGGGTACTGCCCTTCCTTGGACAAGCATCCCACTAATGATTAACCCCTCTTGCAAGCATCCGCAACTACAAAAGAAGTATTAAGGTAAACCTAACCATAGCATGAAACATGTGGATCCAAATCAGCCCCTTACGAAGCAACGCATAAACTAGGGTTTAAGCTTCTGTCACTCTAGCAACCCATCATCTACTTATTACTTCCCAATGCCTTCCCCTAGGCCCAAACAATGGTGAAGTGTCATGTAGTCGATGTTCACATAACACCACTAGAGGAAAGACAACATACATCTCATCAAAATATCGAACGAATACCAAATTCACATGACTACTTATAGCAAGACTTCTCTCATGTCCTCAGGAACAAACGTAACTACTCACAAATCATATTCATGTTCATAATCAGAGGGGTATTAATGAAGGATCTGAACATATGATCTTATACCAAATAAACCAAATAGCATCAACTACAAGGAGTAATCAACACTACTAGCAACCCACAGGTACCAATCTGAGGTTTTGAGACAAAGATCGGATACAAGAGATGAACTAGGGTTTGAGATGAGATGGTGCTGGTGAAGATGTTGATGGAGATTGACACCCTCCCGCTGAGAGGATCGATGATGATGACGATGGTGATGATTTCCCCCTCTAGGAGGGATGTTTCCCCGGCAGAACAGCTCCGCTGGAGCCCTAGATTGGTTCCGCCAAGGTTCTGCCTCGAGACGGCGGCGCTTCGTCCCGAAAGCTTCCTTTTGATTTTTTCTAGGTCAAAACCCTTCAAATAGCAAAAGATGGGCACCGGAGGCCTAGCAGGGGGCCCACGAGGCAGGGGGCGCGCCCAAGGGGTAGGGCGCCCCCCCCCACCCTCGTGGACAGGGTGTGGCCCCCTCTGGTGCTTTCTTCACGCAATATTTTTAATATATTCGAAAACTGACTTCCGTGGAGTTTCAGGACTTTTGGAGTTGTGCAGAATAGGTCTCTAATATTTGCTCCTTTTCCAGCCCAGAATTCCAGCTGCCGGCATTCTCCCTCTTCGTGTAAACCTTGTAAAATAAGAGAGAATAGGCATAAGTATTGTGACATATTGTGTAATCACAGCCCATAATACAATAAATATCGATATAAAAACATGATGCAAAATGGACGTATCATTGATCACATGACGATGTGATCTATTGGTGTTAAATCACATGGTGATGTGAACTAGATTATTGACTCTAGGGCAAGTGGGAGACTGAAGGAAATATGGCCTAGAGGAAATAATAAAGTTGTTATTTTATATTTCCTTATATCATGATAAAAGTTTATTTTTCATGCTAGAATTTATTACACGAAAACTTAATACACGTGTCGATACATAGACAAAACACCGTGTCCCTAGTAAGCCTCTACTAGACTAGCTCGTTAATCAAAATGGTTAAGTTTCCTAACCATAGACATGAGTTGTCATTTGATAACGGGATCACATCATTAGGAGAATGATGTGATGGACAAGACCCATCCGTTAGCGTAGCATAATGATCGTTCAGTTTTATTGCTATTGCTTTCTTCATGTGAAATACATATTTCTTCGACTATGAGATTATGCAACTCCCGGATACCGGAGGCATACCTTGTGTGTTATCAAACGTCACAATGTAACTGGGTGATTATAAAGATGCTCTACAGGTATCTCTCAAGGTGTTTGTTGGGTTGGCATAGATCGAGATTAGGATTTGTCACTCCGAGTATGGGAGTGGTATCTCTGGGCCCTCTCGGTAATACACATCATAAGCTTGCAAGCAAACGACTAAGGAGTTAGTCATGAGGTGATGTATTACAGAACGAGTAAAGAGACTTGCCGGTAATAAGATTGAACTAGGT